>NW_027142549.1:341961-492844 GCF_026170545.1 Melanerpes formicivorus | reverse complement strand
GGGCTGGGACTGAGTTAATTAGCAGCGTGTCTGAAGAGAGCCGTAGCAGAGTAACGAAACAAACAGAAGCAAAGCAGCCTGAAAGTGACTCCAGTGGATTGGTGAGGGCTTGGTGCTGGAACAGGCACCCATCTGTGCAGGGCAATGCATCTGCTCCTGCTGGAGGAGGTGGATGGGGAAGAGGCTGGCAGCAGGATTACTGCAGCCCTGCAGAAGCTCTCTAGTCGGTTACGTGGTGGGGTGGGAAGGAAACCATTGCCAGCAGCTCCTTGCTGCCACAGCACACCTGGATCAAATGCCAGCCCTGCTGGTGAAGAGTCCAAGCCACCAGCCCTTGAACCCTCAGGCATGGTGGCATCAGGTCCAGCACACAGAGCTCCTGCAGAAGGTGCTCTGAGGAATGCACTGTAGCACCGGCAATGCCTGGCTCCCCATGGAGAGCCCTGCACGCAGCTCCTGCTCTGGCTGGAGGGCTCTGACTGCTGGGGGAGGGCCCTGGGAGGCTTGGAGGGACTCACAGGTTCAGAGATTGCATCGAGTTGGAAGGGACCCTCGAAGGTCATCAACCCCCTTTGCAGTCAGCAGGGACACTTGTAACTAGATCAGGCTGCCCAGGGACACATGAAGTCTGATCTTGAATGTCTCCAGGGATGAGGCCTCAGCCACATCCCTGAGAAGAACTTCCTTCTTTCATCCAACCTAAATCTCCCCTGCTCCAGTTCCAAACCATTGCCCCTCATCCTGTCCCCACAGGCCCTTCTGAGCAGTCCCTCCCCAGCCTGCCTGCAGCTCTCCTGCAGATATTGGATTCTAGCTCTAAGTCCTCCCTGAAGCCTTCTCTTTTCCAGGCTGAACAGCCCCAGCTCTTCAGCCTGTCTTTGTAGGAGAGATTCTGCAGCCCTCTGATCATCTCTGTGGCCCTCCTCTGGACTCCCTCCAGCAGAACCATGCCTCTCTTGTCTGTGGGATTCCATAGCTGGACACAGCTATGCCCCCCCTGCACCCTGCCCCAGCCTCTTGTCAAGAGCATACTGGCAATGGCCTCACTCTGCCCTGTAGCACAGCAGCAGTTCCACTCAACCACTGAGCCACAGGCATCTAGGGCACATAGAATCAATAAGATTGGAAAAGATCTCAGAGATCATCAAGTCCAACCTATTACCTAATACCTAACACCTCCTGACAACTGAACCATGGCTCCAAGGGCCACATCCAAGCCTTTTGTGAACACCTCCAGGGACAGGGACTCCACCACCTCCCTGGGCAGCACATTCCAATGGCCAATTCCTCTTTCTGGAAAGAACTTTCTCCTCACTTCCAGCCTAAACCTCCCCTGGCACAGCTGGAGACTGTGTCCTCTTGTTCTGGTGTTGGTTGCCTGGGAGAAGAGACCAACCCCCACCTGGCTACAACCTCCCTTCAGGGAGTTGTAGAGAGCAATGAGGTCTTCCCTGAGCCTCCAGGCTCAGCAACCCCAGCTCCCTCAGCCTCTCCTCACAGGGCTGTGCTCCAGACCCTTCCCCAGCTTTGTTGCCCTTCTCTGGACACATTCAAGTGTCTCAATGTCCTTCTTAAACTGAGGGGCCCAGAACTGGACACAGGACTCAAGGTGTGGCCTAACCAGTGCTGAGCACAGGGCACAATGACTTCCCTGCTCCTGCTGGCCACACTGTTCCTGATGCAGTCCAGGATGCCATTGGCCTCCTTGCCCCCCTGGGCACACAGCTGGCTCAGGCTGTGGCTGTGGGCTGACAGCTTGGCCAGGAGTTTGGTATGGGAAGCAAGTTTGCATCCCACCTCCTGAGGAGGCAGGCACACCAATGGCTGGGTGGAGGTGGCTGCGTCGGAGTCCTGCATCCATCCTCTCTGGTGCTGACAGGCACCGAGGGATGACTGACAGGTTCTGCCTTCCCAGGGTGTTTTGCATCCTTTTCCATATTCAGTTGTCTGGAAGAGGAACACGTTGGCCCCAGCAGCACTGCATTAAAGAGAGATGCTGTCTGCTTCAGAGTAAATAGTTCAGGGGATTTTTTGTGCAGCTGGCATCAAAACAGCGACACTGCCTGTGTGGAGAGGTTTGTTATCCTGCCTGGGGCCAATAAAGAAAGTGTAAAGGGGGAAAAAAAGGCAAAGTAGCAGTGAAAGCCATACTTTACAGCAATCAGCCTCTTCCTTTTCCTTTCTGAAGTTCTCCAATCCCAGCTTCCACCAAAATGAATGGGGAAAGGCTAAACAGGGCTGCCAAGAAGCAGTATTTTGAAGCAGGAGCACCTCTGCTATGGAGACAGACTGAGGGAGTTGGGGTTGTCCAGTCTGGAGGGGAGAAGGCTCTGAGGAGACCTTCCTGTAGACTTCCAGTATCTGCAGGGGGCTACAAGAAATCTGGGGAGGGACTTCTGAGGGTGTCAGGGAGGGATAGGACTGGGGGGATGGAGCAAAACTAGAAATGGGTAGATTGAGATTGGATGTTAGGAAGAAGTTGTTCCCCATGAGGGTGGTGAGAGCCTGGCACAGGCTGCCCAGGGAGGTGGTGGAAGCCTCCTGCCTGGAGGTGTTTGCAGCCAGGCTGGCTGTGGCTGTGAGCAACCTGCTGTAGTGTGAGGTGTCCCTGGCCATGGCAGGGGGGTTGGGACTGGCTGATCTTTGAGGTCTCTTCCAACCCTGACAATTCTTCCCAGCTTGGCCAGCTCTTCTGCCTGCCAGATACACTGCACATGAAAATGAGAAAGCATAACAGTGCAGAAGACCACAGAGTCCTGTGTCTGTCTCTACCATAGGGAATTTTGGAGCTGTGCCAAACAGTTTTACTTAGTTCTGATCATTGCCTATCTACCAAAAGCTAGGGAGGGCTGCTGGGGACAGATAGCAGCTATTAGCTGAGCTAGTGAGGTGATGCTTTCAGCTCTGCTTAAGCAGGAGGAGCATAAATAAACCTCAGACTGCTTTTCTCTATAGCTGAACTCAAGGCTGCTGCAGAAGCATTTCTGGCATGGCTTTGACCTGGGTGTGTTGGTTGACAGCCAGCTGAAGATGAGCCATGAAGGCCAACTGCACAGAACCAAAGAATGAAAAAGCTTGGAAAAGACCTCAAAGATCATCAAGTCCAACCTGTCACCCAACATCTCATCACTAAACCATGGCACCAAGTGGCACTTCCAAACCCCTCTTGAATACCTCCAGGGATGGGGACTCCACCACCTCCCTGGGCAGCACATTCCAATGGCTAACAACTCTCTCTGGGAAGAACTTTCTCCTCACCTCCCTGGTTTGGGTCAGCAATAGTGTGACCAGCAGGAGCAGGGCAGTGATTGTCTCTCTGTACTGGGCACTGGTGAGGTCACACCTTGGGTATTGGGTTCAGTTTTGGGACCCTCACTCCAAGAAGGGCATTGAGGATCTGGAGCAGGTCCAGAGAAGGGCAACCAAGCTGGGGAAGGGTCTGGAGAACAGGGCTGGGGAGGAGCAGCTGAGGGAGCTGGGGGTGTTGAGTGTGGAGAAGAGGAGGCTGAGGGGAGACCTCATTGCTCTCTACACTCCCTGAGAGGAGGAGGGAATGAAGTGGGGATTGAGCTCTTCCCCCTAGTATGAAGTGATAGGATGAGAAGAAATGGCCTGAAACTATGTCAGGGGAGGTTTAGGTTGGAGGTGAAGAAAAATGTGTTTGCTCCAAGAATGGTCAGGGATTGGCACAGGCTGCCCAGGGAGGTGGTGGAGTCCCCATCCCTGGAGGTGTTCAAAAAAGCCTGCAGACATGGCACTTTGGGACATGGCTTAGTGTCTCTGGTGCTGTTGGGCTGGCAGTTGGACTCTGTGATCTTAGAGGTCTTTTCCAACCAAAATAATTCCATGATTCTATGCACCTGTTATTGCCCAAAGAGGCTGGAAAACTCCTGACTCACACAAGCCCAATCAGAATCTTCTAGCTCCAGCACTACGACCTATGGCTTGCTACACAGGGGGGACCACGTGGCTCAGTTGGTAGCACATAAGACTCTTAATGGCAAGATCGTGAGTTCAAGCCTGCAGTGGGCAGCAATGTTCTCTCTGGGCAGCAGTGTCCTCCCTTCTTCAATGTGCACTTGCAGTCTGCAAAGCCAATCAGATCCTGGGCTGCAGCAGGAGAAGTGTGGCCAGCAGGGCAAGGGAGGTGATCCTCCCCCTCTGCTCAGCTCTGGTGAGACCCCACCTGGAGTACTGCCTCCAGTTCTGGAGCCCCTATTGCAAGGGGGATCTGGAGGTGCTGGAAGGTGTCCAGAGAAGGGCCAGGAGGATGAGCAGAGGGCTGGAGCACCTCTCCTGTGAGGACAGACTGAAGGAGTTGGGGCTGTTCAGTCTGGAGAAGAGAAGGCTCCCAGGTGACCTCATTGTGGCCTTCCAGGATCTCAAGGGGGCTACAGGAAGGCTGGGGAGGGACTGCTCAGGATCTCAGGCAGTGATAGGACTAGGGGGAATGGAATGAAGCTGGAGGTGGGGAGATTGAGGCTGGAGGTGAGGAGGAAGTTCTTCCCCATGAGAGTGGTGAAGCCCTGGAATGGGTTGTGCAGGGAGGTGGTTGAGGCCCTGTCCCTGGAGGTGTTTAAGGCCAGGCTGGCTGAGGCTGTGGCCAGGCTGATCTAGTGTGGGGTGTCCCTGCCCATGGCAGGGGGGTTGGAACTAGATGATCCTTGTGGTCCCTTCCAACCCTGACTGATACTATGATACACAGCTTTGCCCCATCCCTACCAACAGCAGCGGGGCCAAGCCCTCAGCTTCTCTGTGCCTCTTATATTTCAAACCTCTTCTCCTTTTGGTTGCACTCTTCAAGTCCCAGTGCAGGGACAAGCCTGCCAATCTGAACTGTGGGGTCCAAATAGATCCCCTATGGGGAGCATCTGCACCCCTCTCCCTCCCTCCCTCCACATACATCAGCTGCTCTTTCCTCCCTGAGCAATGCTTGGAGTGATGACCATCCTGCAGTGAGGCAACCCCAGCTCCAAGCCTATTGCAGCAATAAAAAATGACTTGCTGGGAGGTGGGTGCAAGGCTTACACTAATTACCCATCAGGGCTGGGGCAGCAGGCTTGCCACATGAGCAAATGGGTGTCCACAGAAGGGTTCCACTGGTAGGGATTATTAGCAGGGAAGCAGGGATTCAGCTGGAAAGCATTAATAAACCTGGGAGACAACAGCTATTATGGTGATTGATCCAGTGGCCAAGTGTGCACAACTGCTGCAGGATGGAGGGCCAGAGGTGACTGCACAGGGAGGGTGGGAAAGGAGGCAGGGCTGTTGTAGAGGTCAGGGATAAAAATTGGCTCTGCCAGGTTCAAAAGTGCTTCGAAAGCCCACAGGTCTCTCCCAGAGCTGGCTCAAAATGAGACTATTTCAGTACTTTGCAGCATTTGCTACTTGGGCTATTGCTGGCTTGCTTTTATTAAACTGGGCAATGGAAGGAGGAAGAAGGAGGAAGAAGGAGGAAGAAGGAGGAAGAAGAAGGAAGAAGGAGGAAGAAGAAGGAAGAAGGAGGAAGAAGAAGGAAGAAGGAGGAAGAAGAAGGAAGAAGGAGGAAGAAGAAGGAAGAAGGAGGAAGAAGAAGGAAGAAGGAGGAAGAAGAAGGAAGAAGGAGGAAGAAGGAGAAGAAGAAGGAGGAAGAAGCAGGAGAAGAAGGAGAAGGAGAAGGAGGAGAAGGAGGAGGAGAAGGAGGAGAAGGAGAAGGAGAAGGAGAAGGAGGAGGAGAAGGAGAAGGAGAAGGAGAAGGAGAAGGAGAAGGAGAAGGAGAAGGAGAAGGAGAAGGAGAAGGAGAAGGAGAAGGAGAAGGAGAAGGAGAAGGAGAAGGAGAGGAAGAAGAAGAAGAAGAGGAAGAAGAAGAAGAAGAGGAAGAAGAAGAAGAAGAGGAAGAAGAAGAAGAAGAAGAGGAAGAAGAAGAAGGAAGAAAGAAGAAGAAAGTAGAAAGTAGAAAAAGAGAGTAGAAAGTAGAGAGAAGAAAGAAGAAAGTAGAAGAAGAAAGAAGAAGAAAGAAGAAGAGGAAGAAGGAGAAGGTGAAGAAGAAGAGGAGGAGGAGGAGGAGGAGGAAGAAAGAAGATGACTAGGAAAAAGAAGTTTGTGTGTGATGAGGCAACTTCTATGTTTGGTCTCCAGGCTCAGCAGATGATGCAGCACAGAGACTGCAAACACCTCCAAGGACCAGCCCCAGATGTGCTCAGTGCCCCCAAGCCTCCTCCTGAGGGGAGTGACAAAATCACCAAGCTGCTGCAAAGGCATTTGGGTGACACCAGCCTCGTGAATGCTCCAGGCATGGGGATGAATGGCTGGAGAGTGCCCAGCAGAGAAAGACCTGGGGGTGTTGGTTGGCAGCAGATGAACATAAGCCAGGGTGTGCCCAGGTGACCAAGATGGTTACCAGCAGCCTGGCCTGGATCAGCAACAGTGTGGCCAGCAGGAGCAGGGCAGTGAATGTCCCCCTGTGCTGACACAGGTGAGGCCACAGCTTGAGTCCTGGGCTCAGTTTTGGGTCCTTCACTCCAAGAAGGACACTGAGATTCTGGAACAGGTCCAGAAAAGGGCAATCAAGCTGGGGAAGGGACTGGAGACCAGGGCTGGGGAGGAGCAGCTGAGGGAGCTGGGGGTGTTTAGTGTGGAGAAGAGGAGGCTGAGGGGAGACCTCATTGCCCTCTACAGCTCCCTGAAAGGAGGCTGGAATGAGGTGAGGGTTGGGCTCTTCTCCCTAGTAACAAGTGAAAGGATGAGAGGAAATGGCCTGGGAGGTTTAGGTTGGACATTAGATGAAACTTCTTCCCTGAAAGGGTTCTCAAAGGCTGGCACAGGCTGCCCAGGGAGATGGTTGAATGCCCATCCCTGGAGGGGTTTGAAAGAGGCAGAGATGTAGTGCTGAGGACCATGGTTTAGCACCAGCCTTGGCAGAGTCAGAGAATGGTTTGGTTGGATGACCTTAAAGGTCTTTTCCAGCAGGAACCATTCCATGGCCTGATTGTCTGATCCTTAGCTGGCCTGGCTGGCACCTTAGGAACACACACTCCTGAAGTGCCCTTTTGTAGCACCCTTTGCATCCCTGGGAATTTCCCTTTCTGCAGGGATATCTCATCCCATCCCAGCAGCACTGCAGTTGCAGGAGCTGAATGGGAGAAACAAGGCCACAGGAAAGACAGCACTGGGAATTCAGGACCCTCTACCCAGGACCACCACTGGGGCTGGGTGCAGCCTGTGACCTACCCCAAATTGTTCCCACAGAATCATAGAATCAGTAAGGTTGGAAGACACCTCAAAGATCATCAAGTCCAACCTGTCACCTGACTAAACCATGGCACCAAGTACCACATACAGTCCCCTCTTGAACACCTCCAGGGATGGGGACTCCACCACCTCCCTGGGCAGCACATTCCAATGGCTAACAACTCTCTCAGTGAAGAACTCTCTCCTCACCTCCAGCCTAAACTTCCCCTGGCACAGCTTGAGACTGTGTCCTCTTGTTCTGGTGCTGGTTGCCTGGGAGAAGAGACCAACCCCCACCTGGCTACAACCTCCCTTCAGGTAGCTGTAGAGAGCAAGAAGGTCTCCCCTGAGCCTCCTCTTCTCCAGGCTAAGCAACCCCAGCTCCCTCAGCCTCTCCTCACAGGGCTGTGCTCCAGACCCCTCCCCAGCTTTGTTGCCCTTCTCTGGACACCTTCTAGCATCTCAACATCTTTCCTAACCTGAGGGGCCCAGAACTGGACACAGGACTCAAGGTGCCAAGCATTCCAGTAGATGCCAGCTGCACTGGAGGGTGCTGAGCTCATTGCAGTATGGTTTTGTTGGGTTTTTTTTCCCTTCTGAAAGGAAATAAACCCCAAACTGTTGCCAGTTTGTTATTTCAGCTAATTGTGTGCCCCAGCAGTATTTCATCCAAATCATTGGAGGGAAATAATTGGAGAAGGCTTGCACAAACCCAAGCAACCGTTTTTCTCCTGCCAGGATGGCAGATGCAAGCATAAAGAGGGACATGTCCATACATCTCCAGTCTCAACTTCTGGTGAAACAAAACTGAAAGCAATCTGGTTGTGAAGTGATCCAAAGCAAATACAATATTTCAGTACACTCCTCACTTCCTTGGTGGGGCTGATTTATATGGTGCCAGCTAAAGACCAGGCTGTGCCAATATGGAGGGGAAGACCATTTCCCCTTCACACTTTTCACCCCTCACAGACATTCATAGAATAGAATCATAGAATCAACAAGGCTGGGAAAGACCTCAAGGATCAAGTCCAGCCTGTCACCCAACACCTCATGACTACTAGACCATGGCACCAAGTGCCACATCCAATCCCCTCTTGAACACCTCCCAGGGATGGGGACTCCACCACCTCCCTGGGCAGCACATCCCAATGGCTAACAACTCTCTCAACTCTTTCTCCTCATCTCCAGCCTAAACTTCCCCAGCACAGCTTGTCCTCCTGTTCTGGTGCTGGTTGCCTGGGAGAAGAAAGAGACCAACCCCCACTTGGCTACAACTTCCCTTCAGGCAATTATAGAGAGCAAAAAGGTCTCCCCTGAGCCTCCTCTTCTCCAGGCTAAGCAACCCCAGCTCCCTCAGCCTCTCCAAAAGTTCTTTTTGCTCTGGATGGGAGTGAGGAGCCCTTGGGGCTCACACAGCAGCAGCCCTTTGAAGGAGGAAGAGCAACGAAGTTGATGAAGGGTCAGGAGAACAGCAGCATCTTAGTTAACGGGGATGGAAACACAGAATCATAGAATTGTTGTGGTTGGAAAAGCCCTTTAAGGCCATCAAGTCCAACCATTATCTAACTGCCTAGTCTGACACCCTGTATTCAGCACTAGTGCGTCATGGGGCCCTCACTCCAACAAGAACATCAAGGTGCTGGAGCAGGTCCAGAGAAGGGCAACCAAGCTGGGGAAGGGTCTGGAGAACAGGGCTGGAGAGGAGCAGCTGAGGGAGCTGGGGGTGTTTAGTGTGGAGAAGAGGAGGCTGAAGGGAGACCTCATTGCTCTCTACAGCTCCCTGAAAGGAGGTTGGAATCAGGTGGGGGTTGGTTTCTTCTCCCTAGTAACAGGTGACAAGACAATAGCAATGGCCTCAAGGAGAGGTTTAGGTTGGACATTAGGTAAAATGTCTTTGCTGCAAGAGTGGGCAGGGGTTGAAACAGGCTGCCCAGGGAGTCTGAGGGTCTATGGAAAATCGTGTGGCAACGCCAACAAGCAGAGATGCTAGTTAATGCTTGCTTCAGTTCTGTTCATTTAGGAGTCACATTGCTAACCAAAGCTCTGCTTCCCCCACATAGAATAATAGAATTGTCAGGGCTGGAAGGGACCTCAAGGCTCAGCCAGTCCCAACCCCCCTGCCATGGCCAGGGACACCTCACATTATAGCAGGTTGCTCACAGCCACAGCCAGCCTGGCTG
Organism: Melanerpes formicivorus; assembly: GCF_026170545.1. Classification (NCBI taxonomy): domain Eukaryota; kingdom Metazoa; phylum Chordata; class Aves; order Piciformes; family Picidae; genus Melanerpes; species Melanerpes formicivorus. The sequence goes on along the minus strand of NW_027142549.1, from coordinate 483,455 downwards.
CAATCACCTCCAGGCAGGAGGCTTCCACCACCTCCCTGGGCAGCCTGTGCCAGGCTCTCACCACCCTCATGGGCAACAACTTCTTCCTAACATCCATTCTCAATCTCCCCACTTCTAGTTTTGCTCCATTCTCCCCAGTCCTATCACTCTCTGACACCCTCAAAAGTCCCTCCCCAGCTTTCCTGTAGCCCCCTTCAGATCCTGGAAGTACACAAGAAGGTCTCCTGGAAGCCTTCTCTTCTCCAGACTGCACAACCCCAACTCCCTCAGTCTGTCCTCACAGCAGAGCAGCTCCAGCCCTCTGCTTCTCCTCGTGGCCCTTCTCTGGACACCTTCCAGCACCTCCAGATCCTTCCTGGCACAGAGGCTCCAGAACTGGACCCAGAGCTCCAGGTGGGGTCTCAGCAGTGCAGAGCAGAGGATCTGCACATCTAGGGAGACTGCAAACCTTTAAGCTAGGCTGGATGTTTCCCTCAGCTCTGTGAGACATCTGGCTGCTGCCTGGGCTGCAGTGTAGGCTGATGTACTTCACACCCCTGCTGCTGGCTGGGCTGGGCTTGCCACCGTGTTCAAGGGCTTTCCTACAGTGAAACAGGCTTGTCATGGAGGGCAGGGGTGCTGCACTGTGCTGCATCCATAAACAGTCTTCAATTAGCGCTGCAGACTGTCTCTGGTCTCAGAGGTCAGATACTCAAAGCCTGAGGGCTGTTTGAGGTGGAGCATGGGCTGAGCTGGGGCTAACTCTCCAGTTATTGTCTAAGCACTGACTGGTCTGCCACCTTCATTCAGGATTATTAATGGAATCAGAGATTCATTATGGTTGGGAAAGACCTTCAAGATCATCAAGCCCAAGTGCCAACCCAACACCATCATGCCCACTAGACCATGGCCCAAACACTCATGGTCACAGGTTTCTTGAACACCTCCAGGGATGGGGACTCCACCACCTCCCTGGGCAGCCTGTGCCAATCCCTGACCACTCTTGCACCAAAGACATCTTTCCCAATCTCCACCCTAAACCTTCTCCTGGCACCATTTCATCCTACCACCTGATACTAGGGTGAAGAGAGCCACCCCCATCTCACTCCAGTCTGCTTTCAGGGAGGTGTAGAGAGCAAGGAGGTCTCCCCTCAGCCTCCTCTTCTCCAGACTAATAGCCCCTTAAGGTAAACTCTCCCTGGATTTCTTCTGGATGGTGCTGTGCTCCTTGTGCTGAGCAGCACTGCCCCACCAGCACACAGCCATCACTTGAGGACTGCCGTTTGCAAAGGTGCTTTGTTTCTACTGGAAGTCCTATAATCAGTGCAAAACAAAGCAAGTGCCTTATTCCTCATGGCAGAGAGACCTGCTCAGCCCCAGCTGGGAACGCTTCCACAATTACACCCTGCCCTGTGCTGAACACGCCACCTCAAATCCTATTGTAGCTCCCGGTGGCCAAACTTTCATCAGATTTCTTTTGTCTGGAGGAAATCACAACACAAAGAAGTCGTGCCGGTGGCACGCTGGAGCTTTTGAAAAGCAAATTGTTTTGGCAAGTGTTCTGCCTTCCTTCCCCTCCTTAATCACCCTTTGACAGGGCCATCAGCAAAGGCACCCGGGGCTACGAGGATGAGCAGAGGGCTGGAGCACTTCTGCTATGGAGACAGACTGAGGGAGTTGGGGTTGTGCAGGCTGGAGAAGAAAAGGCTCCGAGGAGACCTAATTGGGAAACATCCAGCCTAGCTTAAAGGTTTGCAGTCTCCCTAGATGTGCAGATCCTCTACTCTGCTCTGCTGAGACCCCATCTGGAGCTCTGGGTCCAGTTCTGGAGCCTCTGTGCCAGGAAGGATCTGGAGGTGCTGGAAGGTGTCCAGAGAAGGGCCAAGAGGATGAGCAGAGGGCTGGAGCTGCTCTGCTGTGAGGACAGACTGAGGGAGTTGGGGTTGTGCAGTCTGGAGAAGAGAAGGCTCCCAGGAGACCTTACTGTGGCCTTCCAGAATCTGAGTGGAGCTACAGGAAAGCTGGGGAGGGACTTTTGAGGGTGTCAGGGAGTAATAGGACTGGGGGTATGGAGCAAAACTAGCAGTGGGTAGATTGAGATTGGATGTTAGGAAGAAGTTGTTGCCCATGAGGGTGGTGAGAGCCTGGCACAGGTTGCCCAGGGAGGTGGTGGAAGCCTCCTGCCTGGAGGTGTTTGCAGCCAGGCTGGCTGTGGCTGTGAGCAACCTGCTGTAGTGTGAGGTGTCCCTGGCCATGGCAGGGGGGTTGGAACTGGCTGAGCCTTGAGGTCCCTTCCAGCCCTGACAGTTCTGTGATTCTATGACAATGCATAGCCTTAGAACTGATGAGACAAACTCACTTCTCTTCCACCTCAGGAGGTTTTATTTGGAGTCCCCCTTTCCTCTTGTCCTCTAGAGACTTCATGCTCTGTAACATTTTCAGAGCTGCTGCTGCCAGCCTGGGAGGGTGGCCAGGAGATGAGCTCCTTGCAAGGTGTGGGTGACTGCATCCAGTGTCCTCCCTGAAGGACATCAGCTCCTTGCTGCAGTTATAGTTCTGAAACTCCTTTTGTGCACTGCTGGCGCCTCACTTGCTTTTATGCACCCTCCTGCCACCCACCCTTCCTCCAAAGCTCTCCCATGGCTGGTGGGGCCAGCACTGCTGGTGGTATCAAGACATAAAGTCATAAAATCATTTAGGCTGGAAAGGACCTCTAAGATTATCAACCCCAACCATTAACCCAACGGTACCAAGCCTGCTGCTAAACCATATCCCTCAGCACCACATCTAGATGGCTTTTGAAGCCCCCCAGGGATGGGGACTTCACCACTTCCCTGGGCAGCCTGTTCCAAGGCTTAATAACCCTTTCAGGGAAGAAATTGTCCCTCATGTCCAACCCAAACCACCCCTGGTACAGCTTGAGGCCATTTCCTCTTGTCCTACCACTTGTTATTAGGGAGAAGAGACCAATCCCACCTCACTCCAACCCCCTTTGCTCATCCAGCTCCTCCAACCCCTCAGCCTCCTTTGCTCCAGGCTGAACCCTGCCAATTCCCTCAGCTGCCCCTCACCAGCCCTGTTCTCCTTCTCCAGACCCTTCTCCAGCTTCACTGCCCACCCACAGAGTCAAGCCAGCATCTACTTCATGTTGACAGCTTCATGCAGAATGGCTTCACTCTGTTACACTCTGATGGACCTTCCAAAGCAGTGTTCAGGCACCAACACCCCAAATTCCTCAGCCCAGAGAAGGCAGCTGTAGGAGTGGTCTGGATTGAGCAGCCACACACGTGGTTGCAGGTAGGAGGGATGGAGGTTTCCTTCCAACCTCTGATGTTCTGTGATGGAATCAGAATAGTTTAGGCTGGAAAAGACATTTAAGATCACTGAGTCCAACCATTCTCTAACTCTCCCATGGCTGTTGCCAATCCACCTCCCTTAAACCACCACCATCCCAAATTCATCAGAGAATTAGGTGCTGGAGAAGCAGTGGGAGCTGGCAGAGAAGGCAGCTGTAGGAGAGGTCTGTATTGAGCAGCCACACACCTGGTTGCAGGCAGGAGGGATGGAGGTTCCCTTCCAACCTCTGATGTTCTGTGATGGAATCAGAATAGTTTAGGCTGGAAAAGACCTTTAAGATCATTGAGTCCAACCATTCTCTGACTCTACCATACCTGGTGCCAATCCACCTCCCTTAAACCCCCACCATCCCAAATTCATCATCCCACAGAAGGCAGCTGTAGGAGTGGTCTGGACTGAGCAGCCACACACAGGGCTGCTGTAGGAGGGATGGAGATTCCCTTCCAACCTCTGATGTTCTGTGATGGAATCAGAATAGTTTAGGCTGAAAAAACCTTTAAGATCATTGAGTCCAACCATTCTCTGACTCTACTATGCCTGGTGCCAATCCACCTCCCTTAAACCCCCATCATCCCAAATTCATCATCCCACAGAAGGCAGCTGTAGGAGTGGTCTGGATTGAGCAGCCACACACAGGGCTGCTGTAGGAGGGAAGGAGGTTCCCTTCCAACCTCTGATGTTCTGTGATGGAATCAGATTAATTTAGGCTGGAAAAGACCTTTAAGATCACTGAGTCCAACCATTCTCTGACTCTCCCATGCCTGGTGCCAATCCACCTCCCTTAAACCCCCATCATCCCAAATTCATCAGAGAATTAGGTGCTGGAGAAGCAGTGGGAGCTGGCAGAGACGGCAGCTGTAGGAGTGGTCTGGATTGAGGAGCCACACACCTGGTTGCAGGTAGGAGGGATGGAGGTTCCCTTCCAACCTCTGATGTTCTGTGATGGAATCAGAATAGTTTAGGCTGGAAAAGACCTTTAAGGTCATTGAGTCCAACCATTCTCTGACTCTCCCATGCCTGGTGCCAATCCACCTCCCTTAAACCACCACCATCCCACCATGACGCCCCGTCGAAAGGCTCAGCGCAGGCACCAGCACTCCCTGCAAGGTTGCTTCTTCCCTTGCCATGGTCCCTTCTTGGCTGCAAGCATGACAAATGTCAGAGCTCTTCAGCTATTTCCCCTCTAGGAGGATTAAAGTTTTAATGATTAACCTTTATAAATTACAACAGCAGTGCTCCAAATAATAAATAGTTCCTGGCCAGGTCTAGCCCTCTGAGCCATTATTCTCCAGCACGGTATGCTGAGCCCCCATCTGCATTTATTTCCCATCCTGCATTCAAGTCCTCTTATGTCATTGAGATAAGCAGTCAGGAGATGTGTGTTTTCCAAAATGATGTCCTCATTCATCATTTCTTCCTCGCTGCTCAGCCTGATTACATTTAATTCGGGAAGAAAGGAGCCTCGCCTGGCACCACTGAGCATATAAGGTTAAAAAAGCAATACAAATGAAGCAACTGGCTCCCTGCAGAAGCGGCTCCACAACACAAAATAACGGCAGCCCTTATCAGCAGCGGGGCTGGGCACTCTCCTCTCCTCATTTCCAGAGAAAACCCCCAGCACCAGTGACCCATTCATCAACATCAGCAGGCAGGGCTCCGCTGGAAGCGCAGATGCACGGCGGCAGCCACCCTCCCCATTAAGGGGGAAGGAGCTCTGAGCGTTCATTTCATCTGATGGTAAACCAAAGCTTAATTATGGAAAGAGAGAGGGGAGTGAGAGCTTGCTGCAGACCCAGCCCTTTGCAGTGCCACTTAGCTTCAGGAGGAGTATGTTTCTCCGAGTTCTCTGCCGCAGCATTTGGCTGCTCCAGGGTGCAGCAGGGGGCACTGATCGGAGAAGCATCGAATTGTCAGGGTTGGAAGGGCCCTCAAGGATCATCCAGTTCCAATCTCCCCCCTGCCAGGGGCAGGGACACCTCACACTAGAGCAAGATGCCACAGTGTGTCTGAGCATGAGGTGAGCAGCAGCTTTCCAAGCCCCTGTGACTCTGCATGCTCACCCTCCTTGTGGCTGCCTGGGTACGTGGAGCAGGCAGGGAGAGGCAGCCCCAGCCAGAGATGCTGGCTCACAGCATCACAGGATGTCAGGGGTTGGAAGGGGCCTTCAGAGATCATCCAGTCCAACCCCTCTGCCAGAGCAGGAGCATAGAATCCAGCACAGGTCACACAGGAACACATCCAGATGGGGCTGGAAAGGCTCCAGAGAAGGAGACTCCACAACCTCTCTGGGCAGCCTGCTCCAGGGCTCAGTGAGCCTCACAGTGAAGAAGTTCCTCCTCAAGTTGAGGTGGAACCTCCTGTGCTGGAGTTTCCATCCATTGCCCCTTGTTCTATCCCAGGGTGCAAGTGAGCAGAGCCTGTCCCCTCCCTCCTGCCCCCCAGCCCTCAGCTATTCACAAATATTTATTAGATCCTCTCTCAACCTTCTCTTCTCCAGACAAAGAAGCCCCAGGCTCACCTCCTGCAGGGATGCAGCCACCCTGCTGTGTGATGCTCCTCACCAGCCCATGCACAACTGTGCACACTGTGTCAGCTCTAGGTTGCAGCACCTCTCCTAGGAAGACAGGATGGAGGAACTGGGGCTGTACAGCCTGAGGGAGAGAAGGCTCTGCAGAGACCTTAGAGCAGCATTTCAGTATCTGAAGGGGACCCAGAGGAAGACTGGGGAGGGCCTGTTTAGAGGGGCCTGTGGGGACAGAGTGAGGGGTAATGGTTTGACACTGGAGCAGGGGAGATGTAGGTTGGACATCAGGAGGAAGTTCTGCACAATGAGAGTGGTGAAACAGGTTGCCCAGGGAGGTGGTGGGGAAGCCACTCCTGGAGACATTCAAGATCAGACTCAATGTGTCCCTAGGCAGCCTGGTCTAGTTGGAGATGTCCCTGCTGACTGCAGGGGCCTTGGATAAGATGACCTCTGAGGGTCCAATCTGTGAATCTGTGAGACCTGCTTTGCCCTGGTTCCTGGATGCCAAACCTGCAGGCTGGGGTCAGAGTGGTTGGAGAGCCAAACAGAGAGGGACCTGGGGGTGCTGATTGACAGCCACCTGAACATGAGCCAGCAGTGTGCCCAGGGGGCCAAGAAGGCCAATGGCATCCTGGCCTGCAGCAGGAAGAGTGTGGCCAGCAGGAGCAGGGAATTCATTCTGCCCCTGTACTGTGCATTGGTTAGGCCACACCTTGAGTCCTGTGTCCAGTTCTGGGCCCCTCAATTTAAGGAGGACATTGAGACACTTGAATGTGTCCAGAGAAGGGCAACAAAGCTGGGGAGGGGTCTGGAGCACAGCCCTGTGAGGAGAGGCTGAGGGAGCTGGGGTTGCTTAGCCTGGAGAAGAGGAGGCTCAGGGGAGACCTCATTGCTCTCTGCAACTCCCTGCAGGGAGGTTGCAGCCAGGTGGGGGTTGGTCTCTTCTCTGTAGCAACCAGCAGCAGAACAAGAGGACACAGTCTCAAGCTGTGGCAGGGGAGGTTTAGGCTGGAGGTGAGGAGAAAGTTCTTCACAGAAAGAGTCATTCACCATTGGGATGTGCTGCCCAGGGAGGTGGTGGAGTCCCCATCCCTGGAGGTGTTCAAGAGGGGATTGGATGTGGCACTTGGTGCCGTGATTTTGTCATGAGGTCTGTGGTGCCAGATTGGACTGGATGATCTTTGAGGTCTCTTCCAACCTTGGTGATACTGTGATACCTTGCTCAACAGCAAAGATGCTGCTGTTTTGAAGCCTTGTGTGGTGCAGGCAGCTCAGCAGGGGAGTCCACACCTGATGCCATGGCACTGGCACTGAGCATCCTGGCTGTGCCGTGGCTTTGCGGGGTGCCCCACACCTGCTCCCCAGGACAAAGTGGGATGGCCTCTCCTCAGCCAGGCTGGCACTCACATGTTTGCAGGAGGAATTTCCCAGTAGGAAAGGCAGTTTGCATATTTGGTGTCATGAGACTTCAAAGAGAAACCAAAAGAGCCAGATAAATGAAATGCACTGAGCCAGCCAAGCAGGCAGACAAACACAGGCAACAGAGCCAGAGTCCTAACCAAATGAACTCAGACCAAAACTCTGGATTTGAAAGGAAGATTGGAAGAGTCTTAAAGAGTTGGGTGGCTTCCCAACATGTCCAGAGGGCAGCAGATCCACAGCTCCAAGCTTTGCCCTGCAGCTGCCACAGCAGTATCAGAGTGCTGCAGCAGCCCAGGAGTGCAGCAGCAGCAGCCCAGGAATGCAGCAGCACTGGAATGCAGCAGCAGGATAGGAGTGCAGCAGCAGCACTGGAGTGCAGCAGCAGGACAGCAGTGCAGCAGCAGCAGGACAGGAGTGCAGCAGCAGCCCAGGAGTGCAGCAGCAGGACCGGAGTGCAGCAGCAGCAGGACAGGAGTGCAGCAGCAGCCCAGGAGTGCAGCAGCAGGACAGGAGTGCAGCAGCAGGACAGGAGTGCAGCAGCAGGACAGGAGTGCAGCAGCAGCCCAGGAGTGCAGCAGCAGGACAGGAGTGCAGCAGCAGGACAGGAGTGCAGCAGCAGCAGGACAGGAGTGCAGCAGCAGGACAGGAGTGCAGCAGCAGCCCAGGAGTGCAGCAGCAGCCCAGGAGTGCATTAGCAGGACAGGAGTGCAGCAGCAGGACAGGAGTGCAGCAGCAGCCCAGGAGTGCAGCAGCAGCCCAGGAGTGCAGCAGCAGGACAGGAGTGCAGCAGCAGGACAGGAGTGCAGCAGCAGGACAGGAGTGCAGCAGCAGCCCAGGAGTGCAGCAGCAGGACAGGAGTGCAGCAGCAGGACAGGAGTGCAGCAGCAGCAGGATAGGAGTGCAGCAGCAGCCCAGGAGTGCAGCAGCAGGACAGGAGTGCAGCAGCAGCCCAGGAGTGCAGCAGCAGCCCAGGAGTGCATTAGCAGGACAGGAGTGCAGCAGCAGGACAGGAGTGCAGCAGCAGCCCAGGAGTGCAGCAGCAGCCCAGGAGTGCAGCAGCAGGACAGGAGTGCAGCAGCAGGACAGGAGTGCAGCAGCAGCCCAGGAGTGCAGTAGCAGCAGGACAGCAGTGCAGCAGCAGCAGCCCAGGAGTGCAGCAGCAGGACAGGAGTGCAGCAGCAGTCCAGGAGTGCAGCAGCTCTAGTGCAGTGCAGATGCTCATCTAGCTCCTCCAAGGGCAGAGGAGCTATGGAGCCACTGGGCTGCCAGCTCCCACTGCTTCTCCAGCACCTAACATTGGGTTTTATGCAGAGGAGTTGATGTTCTCTGTAGAACATGCTTCAATCCTTTTTGGTAGCTTATGCTGAGGAAAAAACCCTTCCTCAAACATCTGTCTTGATCAGCACTGCCTTGGGGACTCCACTGTGACTCAGTCTGCATTAAATCATAGAATTATAGAGTCATAGGGTCAACCAGGTTGGAAAAGACCTCAGAGATCATCAAGTCCAACCTATTACCTATCACCCAACACCTCCTGACAACTAAACCACGGCTCCAAGTGCCACATCCAAGCCTTTTTGAACACCTCCAGGGATGGGGACTCCACCACCTCCCTGGGCAGCACATTCCAATGGCCAATTTCTCTTTCTGGGAAGAACTTTCTCCTCACCTCCAGCCTAAACTTCCCCTGGCACAGCTTGAGACTGTGTCCTCTTGTTCTGCCAGTGGTTGCCTGGAGGCTGGATGCTCCTGTCATGGAGACAAAACCCTTTCTAGGGACCTGAGAAAAGCAAATGGGCTTGGGACAGAAGCAGCCCATAATTTGTTTCTCCTGGAGCCTGCCTGGTCCAACCTGCCCTCCTCACAGAGGAAGCCCCACCACATGGATGGGGAGTGGGACAGTGGTCCTGCAGGCTAGGCTGGGGCAGCGAGGGAGGGAAGGTGTCACTATAGGTTGGACTTGATGATCTCTGAGGTCTTTTCCAACCTGGCTGATTCTGTGATCATATCCCTTTGAAGCTACCAAAGCAGGCAAAATGTAATTACAAGCAGCCAAACTGGAGTCCTGCCAGCACACCAGGGCTAATGGCCTTGCTCTTGTAAGGAGTGCCATGGGATTTCTCTTTCCTAATGACCACAAGCGGTCAAGACCTGAGTTTCACTTCTCATTTGGAAGATAATGAAGAAGCCTCCCATTTATTTTTGCTCCAAAGGGAGGCAAGGACAAATTGACTGTGTCAGAGGGCACGAGGACTTAGAAATGCAGATTCTTTGCCTCAAGATGTGAGCTCTGGCAGCCAAGGAGGGGTGGCAGAGGGAAACCAAGAAGCAAGGAGGCAGCTCGGGCGGTTGGGCGCAGCTCCTGCCGGGTGCTTCAGCTCGCTCGGAATCTGCCGTGACTCCGGTGACATTGCTGAAAGGAAGGTGAATCTTTGTTGGGGTGAGTTATTCCTGCTGTAAAACACATTTGGAGGGAATGAGTTTGTAAAGCTCTCTCTGAGATAATTGGCAAGGATACTCCACTCTCCCATGAAGGTTGTGAGTGGGTTACGAGAGGGTCTTCGCTTTAAACTCGGAGCGCTGAGGAATTAATAGATCCTGCAGCGGCAGTCCCAAGGCAGAGGCTGGTGATAAAGTGGAAGCGGGCAGAGAGGCTGTCTTGGAGTTATGGGGGAGGGGAAAGAGAGGCAAAGAAGACTCCTGGGAGCTACACAAATTCAAACTGACACCTCTGCCCAGCGCTAGCCTGGTGATTGCCAATAAAAGGTCAGCGCAATTGGAGAGGACAGATATTGCCTCATCCTCCCAGGAGAAGCCAGCGTGGCACATCCAGGGAGCTGGATGCTTGCCTGCAGTAGGGAGCTCTGCCCTGGGAAGCTGGAGCACAGTCATACAATCATAGCATCATAGAATCAACCAGGTTGGAAAGGACCTCAGAGATCATCAAGTCCAATCTACTACCTAATACCTTACACCTCCTGACCACTAAACCATGGCTCCAAGTGCCACATCCAAGCCTGCATCCACTGAATGGTTCAACCATGGAACCCATCCTGTACCAGCCTGGAGACCAGGATGTGGTGTGGACAGTACTGAAGGCTTTGCTCAGGTCCAGGTCATAGAATCAATAAGGTTGGAAAAGACCTCAAGGATCATCAAGTCCAACCTGTCACCCAACACCTCCTGACAAATAAACCATGGCTCCAAGTGCCACATCCAATCCCCTCTTGAACACCTCCAGGGATGGGGACTCCACCACCTCCCTGGGCAGCACATCCCAATGGCTAACAACTCTCTCAGTGAAGAACTTTCTCCTCACCTCCAGCCTAAACTTGCCCTGGCACAGCTTGAGACTGTGTCCTTTTGTTCTGGTGCTGCTTGCCTGGGAGAAGAGACCAACCCCCACTTGGCTTCAACCTCCTTGCAGGTAGTTGCAGAGAGCAAGAAGGTCTCCTCTGAGCCACCTCTTCTCCAGGCTAAACACCCCCAGCTCCCTCAGCCTCTCCTCATAGGGCTTGGTGCTTGAGACCTCTCCCCAAGTGCTGCCTTTGAGAGCTGCTGGCTGTATAGAGAAGGATTTCCCTCTTCCCAGTCATGATTATCTCCACCCCTTGTGCAGCCTGCCCTGTCCCCACCTGTTTGTTTGGTGGGATATTTTTGCTAGGAGCATAAGAAAAAGTGATCATGCCCCAGAAAACTGTAGAGAAGGGTCTGGACCAGAAGAAGGATGGGCCAGGGCTGCTCTGGAAGGTCATTAGGTGTGTATTGGCTGGTGTATGGATGGAGCTGCTGGAGTGGAGCAAGAACCGGCTGTGATATTGATGGGAAGGAGTAGTTAAATGGAAGCCATTTGGGTTGCAAAATATAGACTGCCATTGGAGTCAATACTGGAATCAGTTTAATTAATTTGTATAATCAATAACCTGGGAGGATGAAGGCACAGACCAGCAATGCAATTTGTTCACTGTACAAAACAATCGAGGAGCAGCTGTCAGCATGCAGGACCGTGCTCTCCAGCTCGGGGTGGGAGAGCACAATCACAGGCACACAGGCTCCCAGGGTGGCAGGGGTTGGAAGGGACCTCAGGAGATCATCCAGTCCAACCCTCCTGCCAGAGCAGGAGCAGAGAATCCAGCACAGGTCACACAGGAACACATCCAGATGGGGCTGGAAAGGCTCCAGAGAAGGAGACTCCACAACCTCTCTGGGTAGCCTGCTCCAGGGCTCTGGGACCCTCACAGTGAAGAAGTTCCTCCTCATCTTGAGGTGGAACCTCCTGTGCTGGAGTTTCCATCCATTGCTCCTTGTCCTATCCCAGGGTGCAAGTGAGCAGAGCCTGTCCCCTCCTTCAGGCAACCAGCCCCAGAACAAGAGGACACAGTATCGCAGTATCACAGTGTAACTAAGGTTGGAAAGGACCTCGAGGATCAGTCTCAAGCTGTGCCAGGGGAGGTTTAGGCTGGAGGTTATGAGGAAGTTCTACACAGAGAGAGTGATTGCCCATTGGAATGTGCTGCCCAGGGAGGTGGTGGAGTCACCATCACTGGAGGTGTTCAGGAGGAGACTTGATAGGGTGCTTGGTGCCATGGTTTAGCTGATTAGGTGGTGTTGGATGATAGGTTGGATGGTCTTTAGGGTCTCTTCCAACCTGGTTTATTCTATTCTATTCTCCCTCCTGACCTCCAGCCCCCAGATATTGATAGACATTTATTAAATCTCCTCTTAGTCTTCTCCTCTCCACACTAAACAGCCCCAGGGCTCTCAGCATCTCCTCCCCAGGCAGTGCTGCAGTCCCTTCAGCATCCTTGTAGCCCTCCCTTGGACTCTCACTATCAGATCCCTGTCCCTCCTGAACTGGGGAGCCCAGACCTGGATGCAATATTCCAGGTGAGGTCTTAGCAGGGCAGAGCAGAGGGGGAGGAGAACCTCCCTGGCTCTGCTGGCCACACTCCTCTGAATGCCCCCCAGGACCCCATTGGCCTTCTTGGCCCCCTGGGCACATTGCTGTCCCATGCAGAACTTGTTGCCCACCAGCACTCCCAGGTCCTTCCCCCCAGGGCTGTTCTCCAGCAGATCCCCTCCCAGCCTGTGCTGCTGCAGTTTGTTCTTCCTTCCCAGGTGCAGGACTCTGCTCTTATCCTTGTTGAACCTCATCACGTTCCTCTCTGCCCAGCTCTCAGCCTGTTAGGGGCAACAGAATGTTAGGCACTGGAAGGGACTTTGAAAGCTCATCCAGTCCAACCCCCTGCCAGAGCAGGGTCACCCAGAGCAAGTCACACAAGAACACAGCCAGGTGCCTTTTGAATATCTCCAGAGAGGGAGACTCCACAGTCCCCCTGGGCAGCCTGCTCCAGGGCTCTGGCACCCTCACAGGGACAAAATGTTTCCTCCTGTGTCCATGGCACTTCCTCTGCCTCAGCTTCCACCACTGCTCCTTGTGCTGGCATTGGGCAAGGTGCATGCAAAGAGCAGGTGCACTCATGGTAGGGACACCCACCAAAAATCCATCTCAGTGACCCCACAAACAGAAGAGAGACTCTCAGTGAGTACAGCCAGCCCTCAAGCACAGAACTTGACTGCAAGGAGCACCAGAGGCACACCACGAGGCTGTGCCAAAGAGACCTCAGGCAGAGGCATGGAAGGGATGCTGGCATTGGTAGGGCAAAGGGCAACTGCTGAGCACTGTGTGCTTTGATTTCTTTGTGTGGGCACAAGCAGTAGTGGCACATCAAGGGGAAGGAGTGCTCACAAGTTTAGATGTGATTCCAATGGAGCACAGACTGAGCAGGGAAGAGAAGGCTCCCAGGAGACCTCAGTGTGGCCTTCCAGTATCTGCAGGGGGCTCCAAGAAAGCTGGGGAGGGACTTTTGAGGGTGTCAGGGAGTGATAGGACTCAGGGAGACAGAGCAAAACTAGAAATGGGGAGATTGAGAATGGATGTTAGGAAGAAGTTGTTGCCCATGAGGGTGGTGAGAGACTGGCACAGGTTGCCCAGGGAGGTGGTGGAAGCCTCCTGCCTGGAGGTGTTTGCAGCCAGGCTGGATGTGGCTGTGAGCAAGCTGCTGTAGTGTGAGGTGTCCCTGCCCAAGGCAGGGGGGTTGGAACTGGCTGATCCTTGAGGTCCCTTCCAACCCTGGCAATTCTATGATCTGCCCCAGGATCTGGTAGAGAAGCTGGAAGGCTGCCCCATGAGGACACCATGATCTCAGAAGTCTCCTCCAACCTCAGCATTTCTATGGTTCTGTGATGTGGGTCTCTAAGAGCTGGGGAGCAGAGGGCAAGGCACTGGGGGAGGAGAAGGAAAGGGAGCTGGGCTTCTTGCTCCTCCTTCGTGTCTGAGTAGATCCTGAATTTTAGCCTTCAGGTGAGCTGGGACAGGCTGCAAGCTGAGGGTGGTCTGCATCTCCACCAGGCTGTCGAGGAGCTGTGGGAGGGCACTTCAGAGAAGGGCTGCTGCTGATCAGATTAGTTTCTGAAAAGACTTTGGGTAAAACTCTGCTAGAACAAATGATGCTGGGAATTTTTGTTCTTCTTTGCTTCCTTGACTCTGGGGGAGCCCTGTGGACATCTCTTCTGCCAGCACTCGTGCAGGAGCCATGCAGGGCTGGAGCTGTAATAGTATCAGTCAGGGTTGGAAGGGACCACAAGGATCATCTAGTTCCTACCCCCCTGCCATCACCACAGTGAGCGCCCAGCAGGGCTAGGGAGGTTCTTCTACCTCTCTTCTCTGCCCTGCTGAGACCACAGCTGCAATCCTGTGTCCAGTTCTGGGCTCCCCAGTTAAAGAGAGACAGAGACCTGCTGGAGAGAGGCCAACAGAGAGCCACAAGGATGATCAGGGGGCTAGAGCATCTCCCCTGTGAAGAGAGGCTGAGAGCCCTGGGGCTGTTTAGTCTGGAGAAGGGAAGGCTGAGAGGGATCTGATCAATGTCTACCAATAGCTGAGGGGTGGGGGTGAAGTGGAGGGGGCCAAGCTCTTTTGGGTGGTGTGCAGTAATGAGACAAGGAACAACAGGCTCAAGATTGAACATAGAAGGTTTCAGCTCAACATGAGGAGAAACTTCTTTGGTGTGAGGGTGCTGGAGCCCTGCAGCAGGCTGCCCAGAGAGGTTGTGTCCCAGCTAAGCTGTGCAGTGATGACAAAGGGTCTCTCACAAGGACCTTCTTGGTTCTGGGGCTGGCAGTGAGGGGGAACACATGCCTCAGCCATGTGCAGGGGACCTCTGTGTGGATCCTCTTGCTGGAAGGGAGGAAAAGAAAGGGAGGGAGCCTACAGGAAGGTGAGGACACCCGGACGAGCCCCCCAGTCTGTGTTGATAGGTTGGACTCGATGATCCTCGAGGTCTCTTCCAACCTTAGTTATACTGTGACACTGTGACACGAATGTTGGTCCCTGGGGAGAGAGAAGCTGAAAATTCCCTGGTGTTTGCTGATCTGCAAACCTTGTCAGAGGCTTTTGAGTCTCTCAGAGCAGAGGAGGGAAGAGACAGATGCTGAGATAATTACTACCCTGGCAAAGGACTTATTCTTGTATCCAGAAGGAGAGTTACAGCCTCACATCTGTCTTCAGGATAGAGTGAAAGTGTTTTTTTCCATGGTACATTGCAATGGCAATTAATTTTCTTGATAAGCTTAAACCAACCTTTATTTTAAGAAGGAAGATAACTGTTTTGTTGTGTGAAGCATCTCCTAACCTGGCATTTACCAAGGACAATGGGACAATGATTTGAAAAGCAATTAAAGGTCCCTTCTCTTAAGCTCCTCAGTGCCTGTGGAAGGTGCTGCAGAGCCCGTGGCCCCTCTTGCTCTGGGGCAGTCAGGGCTCACCCTCCCACGGCACATTTCCAAGTGCTCATGGCCTGGCAGAGCCAGGTGGCCAAGAAGGCCAATGGCATCCTGGCCTGCATCAGGAACAGTGTGGCCAGCAGGAGCAGGGAGGTCATTGTGCCCTGTGCTCAGCACTGGTTAGGGCACACCTGGAGTCCTGTGTCCAGTTCTGGGCTCCTCAGTTTAAGAAGGACATTGAGAGACTTGAAGGTGTCCAGAGAAGGGCAACAAAGCTGGGGAGGGGTCTGGAGCACAGCCCTGTGAGGAGAGGCTGAGGGAGCTGGGGTTGCTTAGCCTGGAGAAGAGGAGGCTCAGGGGAGACCTTCTTGCTCCCTCCAACTCCCTGAAGGGAGGTTGTAGCCAGGTGGGGGTTGGTCTCTTCTATGAGACACCCAGCACCAGAACAAGAGGACACAGTCTCAGGCTGTGCCAGGGGAGGTTTAGGCTGGAGGTGAGGAGAAAGTTCTTCCCAGAGCACATTGGGATGTGCTGCCCAGGGAGGTGGTGGAGTCCCCATCCCTGGAGGTGTTCAAGAGGGGATTGGATGTGGCACTTGGAGCCATGGTCTAGTCATGAGGTCTGTGGTGACAGGTTGGACTTGGTGATCTTTGAGGTCTCTTCCACCCTTGGTGATACTGTGATACTGTGAAATGAGTTGGGAAGCCTTTTTGCAGCCTTTCAGCAGATGGTGACAAGTTGCTAAGTTCTGAGAGCTCTCCCTTTCACCCCAGTGACTTTTCCCCCCCTTGCTTAACTTTACCAAAGCACTTTGAAGACTGAGAATGCTACATAACTGCTCAACAGTATTTTATTAGCCAAATACTCCCTTTATCTTCGTGGAAGCAATATTTGGGCCCTGTTAAATAAAGCCTGCCTTGCTTTTTAATGCACAAAACATTCCCAGTAATCCCCAGGTAATTACTGCCAAGAACAGGACAATAGCTCATCCTAAATTACAGTAGAGGAGGCAGCAAAGAGCCAAGAGGAGCAATTCATGGCAGAGCCATCAGCGAGGTCTTGCTGCTGCCTTTGAATAGGATAGGATAGGATAGGATAGGGAAGGATAGGATAGGGTAGGATAGGATAGGATAGGATAGGATAGGATAGGATAGGATAGGATAGGATAGGATAGGATAGGATAGGATAGGATAGGATAGGATAGGGTAGGATAGAATTAACCAGGTTGGAAGTGACCTCTGAGATCATCAAGTCCAACCTATCACCCAACACTTCCTGACTAACTAAACCATGGCTCCAAATGCCACATCCAGTCCCTTCCTAAACACCTCCAGTGATGGTGACTCCACCATCTCCCTGGGCAGCACATCCCAATGGCCAATCTCTCTTTCTGGGAAGAATTTCTTCCTCACCTCCAGCCTAAACCTCCCCTGGCACACCTTGAGACTGTGTCCTCTTGTTCTGGTGCTGTTTGCTAGAGAGAAGAGACCAAGCCCCACCTGGCTACAACCACCTTTCAGGTAGTTGGAGAGAGCAAAAAGGCCTCCCCTGAGCCTCCTCTTCTCCAGGCTAAGCAACCCCAGCTCCCTCAGCCTCTCCTCATAGGACAGTGCTCCACAGGGCTGTGCTCCAGACCCCTCCCCAGCTTTGTTGCCCTTCTCTGGACACATTCAAGAGTCTCAATGTCCTTCTTATATTGAGGAGCCCAGAACTGGACACAGGACTCAAGGTGTGGCCTAACCAGTGCTGAGCACAGGGCACAAGGACTTCCCTGCTCCTGCTGGCCACACTATTGGTGATACAGACCAGGCTATCATTGGCCTTCTTGGCCCCCTGGGCACACTAGGATTCTGTGTTGGTCTATTCTCCAAAGTAACCACTGATAGAAGAAGAGGGAATGGCCTTAAGTTGCGCCAGGGAAGGTTCAGGCTGGACATCAGGTAAAAGGGTTTCACTGACAGGGTTGTCAGGCAGTGGAACAGGCTGCCCAGGGAGGGGATTGAGTCTTGTGGATGTGGTGGTTGGAGATATGGCTCAGTGGTGGACTTGGTAGAGTAGGGTTTATGGTTGGACTCAATGATCTTGAAGGTCTTTTCCAACCTAAATGATGCTGTGAGTCTGTGATTTAATGATGCTCTGATTCTGTGATCCCTGTGGGAGCACTGAGATAGACACCTGTGGGTCTTACACAACAATTCAGCTCCTGCAGGGAAGTTCTCCCCAGAACCATCCATTGGAAAAAAACCCACCCCAGGGACTCCACTCCTTCTTTATTCCTACTAGTGGAGGTGAGCTCATGCCAGAATGAAACCTTACAGAGGTGACAGAGCACGGCTGCCTTAATTGAGGGCACTTGTCCAGGTGGCAGCTGGGTACTGAGAGCCCTGAGGTGAAAGACCCTCTGCACTTGGATGCTGGCATTGCATTGCCAGAAGAACACATGCTGGGAAGCACTGGTGAGTGACTGCAAGGTGGCCTCAGGCAGAGCCACTTTGGGCTGCACAGGCTCCGTGTGCACACAGATGTGCAATGTGTGCCAACGTGGCAATGCTGTTCCCAGGGGTGACAGGATCTGGGCTTTCACCCAGGGCTGAACCACAGATAGCTGCAGCAGGGGAGAGCTCAGCTTTGCTGGGACATTTTCCTGGCCTGCATCACCAATAGTGTGACCAGCAGGACCAAGGCAGTGACTGTCACCCTGCGCTCAGCACTGGGGAGGTCACACCTTGAGTCCTGGCTTCAGTTTTGGGGCATTCACTCCAAGGAGGACATTGAGGTGCTGGAGGGTGGCCAGGGAAGGGCAACAACGCTGGGGAAGGGTCTGGAGAACAGGGCTGGGGAGGAGCAGCTGAGGGAGCTGGGGGTGTTAAGTGTGGAGAAGAGGAGGCTGAGGGAGACCTCATTGCTCTCTACTGCTCCCTGAAGGGAGGCTGGAATGAGGTGAGTGTTGGTTTCTTCTCCATAGAAACAAGAGATTAGACAAGAGGAAATAGCCTCAAGTTGCAGCAGGGGAGGTTTAGGTTGGAGATGAGGAAAAATGGTTTTGCTGCAAGAGTGGTCAAGGATTGGCACAGGCTGCCCAGGGAGGTGGTGGAGTCCCCATCCCTGGAGGTGATCAAGAACCTGTGACCATGATGGCACTTTGGGCCATGGTTTAGTGGCCATGGTGGGGTTGGGTTGACAGCTGGACTTGATGGTCTTTGAAGTGTTTTACAACCAAAACAATTCTATGACTCTGTGATTCTAGAGCCAGGTTGGTTCCAGGGGGGGAGTGTCCCACCCCAGGTGATTGGGAATAGTTCTCTTGCCATCACTTCAGAGATCACAGAATCACAGAATATTAAGGGCTGGAAGGGACCTCATCAGGTCCAAACCCCCAGCCAGAGCAGAGTCACCCAGAGCAAGTCACACAGGAACACAGACAGTTGGAATATCTCCAGAGAGGGAGACTCCACACCCTCCCCTGGGCAGCCTGCTCCAGGTACATGTGGCCTGGGTACCCCAGGTAATGTGTTGTGAAGCTCCTTGTCTCCCTTGACCTGCTCCACCTGCCTTGCCTAGCAGCATCATCGAAACCAAAGCACCATGAGAACAAACTATTGCCACCAGACTGGGAATGCATTTGATTTCCAGCGCAAATGAGTGCAGGGTGTGCCAGCCAGGAGAGAGCCAGCCCCACCACAGGGAAGGCTGAATGCAGCAGCAGAGCCGAGGAGGACACCAAGGCAAATTCAGCCAAACAGATCAGGGAAGTGATTTGCTGCATTTTGCAGCCCCAGGTGCACCAGGTCCAAATTCTCCTGCCACTAAAAGGATTTTCCAAAACAATTTGCTGTAGCTAAAAGCAGAGAGGTGAAGCTTTTAGGAGCCAAAACCCCCAGCTGCTGCAAGTCAACCTCCACCCAGGGAGTGGGAGGAGGAAGGGAATCAGACAGGTTACCCCAGCAGCAGCCACTAGCCCTGAAAGCATTGTTTGTTGTGCAGTTTTCCTCCCCTCACAGCCCTGGATGTGTAGCACACACAGCAACCGTGATCAAATACCTGCAGTCCCACCTAATTGTTTTGTGGGCTGACCTGTCAAGGCATAATTAGATCATTCCATGGCCTGTTGTTATGGGGAAGCTTGGTGATCCTTGAATGTCAAGCTGTCATGGAGATAACCTAACCTTTGAGAGAACAGTTTGTTAACATCATGAGGTTAGTTGTTACTGGCAGTGTTCTTTGTGTGCTGTTAGCGCAGAAGCACTGCTCCAGAGTGGCAAACCAAAACCCCAAGGCACAAGAATGCCAACGTGCAGCCCCCTGGGCAAACATGCAGCAGAAGGAGCTCTGACAGCCAGAGAACCACACAGCTGGTCACAGGCTCACAGGATGGCAGGGCTTGGGAGGGAGCCAAAGAGATCCTCAGTCCAACCCCCCTGCCAGAGCAGACTGTACAATCTAGCTCAGGTCACAGAGGAACACATCCAGACAGGCCTTCAAAGCCTCCAGAGAAGGAGACTCCACAGCCTCCCTTTGGAGCCATTTCCAGTGGTCTGTGACTCTTACAGTAAAAAAGTTCCCCCTTGTGTTGAGGTGGAACCTCCTGTGCTGCAGCTTACATCCATTGCTCCTTGTCCTATCACAGGGAGCAAGTGAGCAGAGCCTGTCCCCTCCCTCCTGACCCCCAGCCCTCAGATATTGTGAGACATTTATTAAATCCCCTCTAAGTCTTCTTCTCTCCAGACTAAACAGCCCCAGGGCTCTCAGCCTCTCCTCACCAGGCAGTGCTCCAGTCCCCTAATCATCCTCCTAGCCCTCCACTGGACCCTCTGCAGCAGAGCCCTGTCCCTCTTAAACTGGGGATGGAAAAGACCTCTAAGATCATTGAGTCCAGCCATCAGTTTAAGACCACCATGGCCATTAAACCCTGTCCCCAAGTGCCATGCCCACAGGTTTCTTGAACACCTCCAGGGATGGAGACTCCACCGCCTCCCTGGGCCGCCTGTGCCAATCCCTGACCACCCCTGAAGTAAAGAAATTCTTCCTAACCTCCAACCTAAGCCTCCCCTGATACAATTTCAGGCCATTTCCTCTCCTTCTATCAGCTGCTATTGCCTGGTGCAATAATGCCTCTGTAGAAGTCAGCAGTGCTGCAGAGAGCTTCAGAAGCCCTTGTGCAGCACAGCACCACACCCTGACCCTTCTGCTTTACTATTTGATCTCCTGCCCTGGTTTCAGCTGCTCCAGAAGCACATCCTGGGGCTTCAGATCTCTGCAAACTCCACTGCTGGATTTGGGATGAAGAGAGAGAGTCTGGCTAAGGATGTTTACTGGAGGGAATTAGGTTATGATATTACTTCAGGCAGAGAGACCTGGGGGGAAAGGAATTCTTGTATGCAAATAACTCCTGCAAAGGGAAAAATAAAAGGAGAGGGGGGTCTGGGATGGGCTGATAAGAGGAAACACTTTTTGTGCACACAGAAGTTTTAACAGACACAAATCCTAGCAGCCAAGTGGGCCACCAAAGCCACCAGAGGTACCAAACAGATCAAGATGCCAAGCAGGGAAGGCTGCTGCACACCTCCAGTCCCACCTGCACCACCCAAGCTCCCAGAGAGCTGGCAGCATGGCTGCTGTCCTGTGTGGCATGTAGGGCTGGGGTAGCCAGGAGCCTGGAGAACATCCTGCACCACAGCTTGGCTACAGGCCTTAGGAGGAGTCCTGGGAGGGGATTCTTAGACTCAGGGAATTGCATTGACTAGAAAAGGCCTCAAAGATCATCCAGTCCAAACATCAACCCAACACCACCATGGCCACTAAACCATGGCCCCAAGTGCCATGGCCACACATTTCATGGACACCTTCAGGGATAGGGACTCCACCACCTCCCTGGGCAGCCTGTGCCAATCCCTGACCACTCTTGCAGCAAAGATATTTTCCTAATACCCAATCTAAACTTCCCCTTGTGCTTGAAGCCATTGTCTCTCATTCTCTCCCCCAAAACTAGGGAGAAGAGACCAAGACCCTCCTCAATCCAACCTCCTTTCAGGGAGCTGCAGAGAGCAATGAGGTCTCCCCTCAGCATCCTCTTCTCCACACTAAACACCCCCAGCTCCCTCAGCTGCTCCTCCCCAGCCCTGTTCTCCAGACCCTTCCCCAGTTTCCTTCCTCTTCTCTGGACCTGCTCCAGCACCTCAATGTCACTCTTGGAGTGAGTGCCTCAAAACTGAGCCCAGGACTCAAGGTGTGGCCTCCCCAATGCTGAGGGCAGAGAGTCAATGACTGCCTTGCTCCTGCTGGGCACACTATTGGTGATCCAGGCCAGGATGCTGGTGGCCTCTTGGCCACCTGAGCACACACTGGCTCAGGCCATATACATCTGTATCTCTGGAGAAAAAAATAGCCTGGTTATGAGGACACAGTCTCAAGCTGCACCAGGGGAAGTTTAGGCTGGAGGTGAGGAGAAAGTTCTTCACTGAAAGAGTTGTTTGCCCTTGGGATGTGCTGCCCAGGGAGGTGGTGGAGTCCCCATCCCTGGAGGTGTTCAAGAGGGGATTGGATGTGGCACTTGGTGCCATGGTTTAGTCATGAGGTCTGTGGTGACAGGTTGGACTCGATGATCTTTGAGGTCTCTTCCAACCTTGGTGATGTTACTGTGATACTGTGATGTGGCAGGGACCCTGCAACCACTGCAATGTCTCTGTGCCCTGACTGTCAACAATTTGCAACTTATTTTCCACCTGAACTGGTCTGCCTTGGAGATGGAAGAGCTCTGCTGCACCACCCAAGGGGCTCCCCAGCTGTGATCAAAGCGCTCCTTTAACCTGCAGTTTGAGGAACGAAATGAGGCAGCTCTCACCAGCTCCATGGAGCAATTTCCCCAGGCTTTGATCATTACTGGGTCTCTCCTTCCACGTTTTTGGGGTGGGTCTTTTCTTGCCATTTCCACACCCCATGCTTTCTGAAATGTGGACCCCAGCACTGAGCACAGAGCCCAGCAGCTGTGCACCAGCAGCAAACCCGGAGGTGAGACAACCTCCCAACTCCTACTGCCTGCTATACTTAGCCAGACACCCAGGGAAGCTGGTCTTGCAGCAGCAACCACAAGTAGCAAGTCAGATGCATTTAGTTTTCCACCACCCCTTTGCTGACTTTCTCCTTCCTCCTCCACAAGCCTGACCTAAATTCCTTGTTTCTCAATGCTTGACCCTCTTAAGATCTGGACAGGCTGGAGAGCTGTGCAAGAGTGAACCTCATGAAGGTCAATAAGGACAAGGCTAGAGTCCTGCATCTGGGGAGGAGTAACAGCAGGCACCAGGACAGCCTGGGGGTTGTCCTGCTGGAAAGCAGCTCTGTGGATAAAGACCTTGGAGTCCTGCTGGAGAGTAAGTTACCCATGGGAGAGCAAAGTGCCCTTGTGGCCAAAAGGGCCAATGGGATCCTGGGGTGCATCAAGAAAAGTGTGGCCAGCAGGGCTAGGGAGGTTCTTCTCCCCCTTTACTCTGCCCTGGTGAGATCACACCTGGAGTATTGTATCCAGTTCTGGGGTCCCCAGTTCAAGAGAGACAGGGATTTTGTGGGAGTCCAACAGAGAGCTACAAGGACAATTAGGGGACCTGAGCATCTCTCCTATGGAGAAAGACTGGGAGCCCTGGGGCTGTTTAGTCTGGAAAGAAGGCTGAGAGGGCATCTGATCAATGTCTGTGAATATCTGAGGGGTGGGGGTCAAGATGAAGGGGCCAGGCCCTTTTCAGTGGGTACAAGCCAGAACACAGGAGGTTGCACCTCAACATGAGGAGACACTACTTTACCGTGAGGCTGTTGGAGCCCCGGAGCAGGCTGCCCAGAGAGGTTGTGGAGTCTCCATCTCTGGAGACTTTCAAGCCCCATCTGGGTGTGCTCCTGTGTGACCTACCCTGGGTGATCCTGCTCTGGCAGGTAGGGTTGGACTGGATGAGCTCTGGAGGTCCCTTCCAACCCTGCCATGCTCTGATTCTATGTGCATGTCTCAAAATGCACATTTGTCTGCTTGCCCTTGCCTTAGCTAGCTGCTCAGGTTGTACAGCAGTGAGCCTCTCCATTCCCTCCCTCATTTCCAATCTCCAAATCACTTGGGGAACCTTTTCAGTATAGAATCATAGAATCAACAAGCTTGGAAAAGACCTCAGAGATCATCAAGTCCAACCTGTCACCCAACACCTCCTGACAACTAAAGCATGGCACCAAGTGCCACATCCAAGCCTTTTTTGAACACCCCCAGGGACAGCGACTCCACCACCTCCCTGGGCAGCACATTAAAATGGGCAATCACTTTTTCTATGAAGAACTTTTCTCCTCACCTCCAGCCTAAACCTCCCCTGGCACAGCTTGAGACTGTGTCCTCTTGTTCTGGTGCTGCTTGCCTGGGAGAAGAGACCAACCCCCTCCTGGCTACGACCTCCCTTCAGGGAGTTGGAGAGAGCAAGAAGGTCTCCCCTGAGCCTCCTCTTCTCCAGGCTAAACACCCCCAGCTCCCTCAGCCTCTCCTCACAGGGCTTGTGCTTGAGACCTCTCCCCAGCCTCATTGCCCTTCTCTGGACACATTAATTCAGTATGATTTTTTTTCTCCCCATACTGTAGATAAAACCATTCTAAAAGGCACAGGAAGAAAGGCTGATCTTTAGGAAGAAGAAATGAGATAAACAGCTCTGCTTTTGGCCATTGGCTGGCCGCCTCTGTTAACCATTTAAAGGTGCCCTGATGACTCAATAGCATTCTGGATCAATAGCAAAAATTTGCAAAATCAGAAATGCCTACAGCCCTCTCAGACATCTCTGTAGCCCAGGTCAATACTATTGCTTGTATTGACCCCAGGTGGCATCTAATGAGAAAACAGCTTCATGTTAATGTTCTCCCAGCCCTGCACTGATGGACATGAGTTATCTTACCTGCCTCCAGCCCTTGATTCACCAGGAAACTGCTCTTTCACAGTATCACAGTAAAGCTTAGGTTGGAAAGGACCTCGAGGATCATCGAGTCCAACCTATCAACACAGACCCCCTGACTAGACCATGGCACCAAGTGCCACGTCCAATCTCCCCTTGAACACCTCCAGGGTCGGTGACTCCACCACCTCCCTGGGCAGCACATTCCAATGACGAATGACTCGCTTGGTGAAGAACTTCCTCCTCACCTCGAGTCTAAACCTCCCCTGGCACAGCTTGAGACTGTGTCCTCTTTTTCTGGGGCTGCTTGCCTGGGAGAAGAGATCAACCCCCTCCCGGCCACAACCACCCCTCAGGTAGTTGTAGAGGGCAATGAGGTCTCCCCTGAGCCTCCTCTTCTCCAGGCTAAGCAACCCCAGCTCCCTCAGCCTCTCCTCACAGGGCTGTGCTCCAGACCCCTCCCCAGCCTCGTTGCCCTTCTCTGGACACGCTCAAGTGTCTCAGTGTCCTTCTTAAACTGAGGAGCCCAGAACTGGACACAGGACTCAAGGTGTGGCCTAACCAGTGCTGAGCACAGGGCACAATGACCTCCCTGCCCCTGCTGGCCACACTATTCCTAATGCAGGCCAGGATGCCATTGGCCCTCCTGGCCACCTGGGCACACTGCTGGCTCATATTCAGGTGGCTGTCGATCAGCACCCCCAGGTCCCTCTCTGTTTGGCAGCTCTCAGCCACTCTGACCCCAGCCTGTAGCTCTGCATGGGATTGCCCATGAGAGTGGTGGTGAATGGTGCCACATCCAGCTGGCAGCCAGTCACTAGTGGTGTGCCCCAAGGATCAGTGCTGGGCCCTGTGCTCTTTAACATCTTTATTGATGATCTGGATGAGAGCATTGAGTCCATCATCAGTAAATTTGCTGACGACACCAAGCTGGGGGCAGGAGTTGATCTGCTGGAGGGTAGAGAGGCTCTGCAGAGGGACCTGGACAGGCTGGACAGATGGGCAGAGTCCAACGGCATGAGATTGAACACATCCAAGTGCCAGGTTCTGCACACTGCCCACAGCAACCCCATGCAGTGCTACAGGCTGGGGTCAGAGTGGCTGAGAGCAGCCAGGCAGAGAGGGACCTGGGGGTGCTGGTTGATGGTAGGCTGAACATGAGCCTGCAGTGTGCCCAGGCAGCCAGGAGGGCCAATGGCATCCTGGCCTGCATCAGGAAGAGTGTGGCCAGCAGGAGCAGGGAGGTCATTCTGCCCCTGTACACTGCACTGGTTAGGCCACACCTCGAGTCCTGTGTCCAGTTCTGGGCCCCTCAGTTTAGGTAGGAGGTTGACTTGCTGGAAGGTGTCCAGAGAAGAGCAACAAAGTTGGTGAGGGGTTTGGAACACAGCCCTGTGAGGAGAGGCTGAGGGAGCTGGGGCTGCTTAGTCTGGAGAAGAGGAGACTCAGGGGTGACCTTATCACTCTCTACAACTACCTGAAGGGAGGTTGTAGACAGGCTGATGATGGTCTCTTCTCCCAGGCACCCAGCACCAGAACAAGAGGACACAGTCTCAGGCTGCGCCAGGGGAGGTTCAGGTTGGATGTTAGGAAGAAGTTCTATACAGAAAGAGTGATTGCCCATTGGAATGTGCTGCCTGGGGAGGTGGTGGAGTCACCATCACTGGAGGTGTTCAGGAGGAGACTTGATGGGGTGCTTGGTGCCATGGGTTAGCTGTTTGGGTGGGTTGGATTGGTTGATGGGTTGGACATGATGATCTTGAAGGTCTCTTCCAACCTGGTTTGGTTTATTCTAATTCTAATAAAGGTTATTGCCGTGGCCAAAGTGCAGCACTTGTTACCTGACCCAATGTCACAACCAAGTCCATTCACTTTTGGGGCCCCCACTACAAGAAGGACATTGAGGGGCTGGAGCAGGTCCAGTGAAGGGCAACCAAGCTTGGGAAGGGGCTGGAGAGGAGCAGCTGAGGGAGCTGGGGGTGTTTAGCCTGGAGAAGAGGAAGCTGAGGGAGACCTCTCTACAGCTCCCTGAAAGGAGGCTGGAGTGAGGTGGGGCTTGGTCTCTTCTCCCTAGTCTCAGGTGCTAGAAGGAGAGGCAATGGCCTGAAATTGTGCCAGGGGAGGGTTAGGTTGGAGATTAAGAAAAATGTCTTTGCTGCAAGAGTGGTCAGGGATTGGCACAGGCTGCCCAGGGAGGTGGTGGAGTCCCCATCCCTGGAGGCATTCAAGAAACCTGTGGCCATGGTTTAGTGGCCATGGTGGTGTTGGGTTGCTGGTTGGACTCAATGACTTTAGAGGTCTTTTCCAGCTGAAAGAGTTCTATGATTCACCTTCCCTGAGCAGGGGGCAGAGGAGGGCTTTTCTCCAAGCTCTTCAGGAGTCCCTGATTGCTCAGATTAACCATTTCTCTTCAGCTTGATGTGTCAGGACACTGGTTGAGAGAGCTGCAAGGTACAGCCCCTCTTAAGGAAACCTTTGGGGGCCATCAGAGCGGGGCACATGTTCTTCATTTCAGCTTCTTCACCACCAAGCTCACTCTGTAATACAAGAGTGCCCTACTGGAAAGAGCAGTGTGGAAACACCTCTGCTAAGTATGGCTCAGCACACCACCACCACCACAAAAGCCTCTGGTGGCCCTCCCTCTGCTGTAAAATTACAGATCCAGTCATGCATTGCTCTCATGGATCCTGACTTGGTAGAGACCCTGAACCACCTTACTGCCCACCCCTTTAGCTGCTTCCCAGCAGAGAATTGCCTCACATTTTATCAGGGATGGATTATTGGGCAGAAAAGCAGTTCAGCATTAATTGGATGAGTGTCAGCCATAGGAATTGTTGAAATGATTCTGCTAATTGGCAGTGGATTGATGACAAAGTTCTATTGCCCCTCCTACTCTCTGATGCCTCACAAGTTGGATTTCTGTCAGAGCTCCACAAGCCTTCCCTTTACTCTGCTCTGGTGAGACCCTACCCTGAATACTGTGTTCAGTTCTGGTGTCCCCATCCTAAGAAAGACATGGAAGTGTTGGAGCCAGTCCAGAGGAGGGCCACAAAGATGGTCCAAGGGCTGGAGCACTTCTACTATGAGGATAGGCTGAGGGAGCTGAAGTTGTTCAGCCTGGAGAAGAGAAGACTCCAGGGAGACCTTAGAGCTGCCTCCCAGTACCTGAAGGGGCTCCAGGAGAGCTGGGGAGGGACTTTTCATAAGGGGGTCTAGAGACAAGGTTTCAGGCTGAGGAAGAGTAGGTTTAGACTGGATCACTGGAAGAAGTTCTTCAGCATAAAGGAGGTGAATAGATTGCCCAGGGAGGCTGTGGATGCCTCATCCCTGAGGGCATTCAAGGCTGGGGTGGATGAGGCCTTGAGCAGCTGAGTCTGGTTGAGAAGAATCCCTGCCCATGGCAGTGAGGTTGGAGTAGATGATCTCTGAGGTCCCTTCCAACCTAAGCCATTCTATCATTCTATGTTTTAGTTATTTCCCAGCTGTGCTTCCACAGACCCAAGGTCTTTTCTGCTCCTCTCCCTACCCCACCAGCAAGTAAGCTGGGTGGGCACAAGAAACTGGGAGGGGACAAGGCTGGTTTTGTGTCACTTTTTTTTCCAGCCAGGAGGTCACTGATATTTATTGCAGCAATGGAGCAGCTCATTTGGACACAGAAAAGAGACAGAAAATCAATTGGCATCAATACATGTCTCCAGACTGCTAACCTGCTCATACAAATACAAATGACCTTCCCTCTTGACACCCCCTGGAACCACAGAGTGGTTTTGGTGGGAAAAGACCTTTAAGATCATTGAGTCCTACCATTCCCTAACTCTGCCAAGGCTGGTGCTAAACCCTGGCCCTCAGCACCACATCTCTGCCACTTTCAAACACCTCCAGGCAGGAGACTTCCACCACCTCCCTGGGCAACTTGTGCCAGGCTCTCACCACCCTCCTGGGGAACAACTTCTTCCTAACATCTAATCTCAATCTCCCCATTTCTAGTTTTGCTCCATCCCCCCCCAGTCCTATCACTCCCTGACACCCTCAAAAGTCCCTCCCAGGCTTTATTGGAGCCCCCTTCAGGTCCTGGAAGGCCATAGCAAGGTCTCCTCAGAGCCTTCTCTTCTCCAGACTGAACAACCCCAACCCAACTCTTTGTCTGTCTCCATAGCAGAGCAGCTCCAGCCCTCTGCTCATCCTCCTGGCCCTTCTCTGGGGGGACCATCAGTCAAGAAGATTATTCTAATCTCCAACCTAACCCTGCCTTGGTGCAGCTTGAAGCCATTTCCTTTCCTTCTGTCACTGATTATGGTGCTCAGGATGGGAAAAGACCCTGACCATCCTCCAAAGGGATGGGGAAAACAGAAGGAAGCACAAATGGGGACTTCAGGAAGAAAGCAACAACTTGTTTGCAGGCCATAAGGAGTGTCCTGGCCTCACTAAGCACTGCACAGAGCTCACAAAGCATCAGCAGAGAAGAACTACTGAAACTAAGCCATAAAAGAAGCACCACCAACCCATGTGGCAAGCAGAGCTTTTCTCCTACACCACTTCTGCTCTGTCAGGGGCAAGATAGAGAATACTGAATAAAGATTTAACCAGGCTGGAAAAGACCTTGGAGATCATCGAGTCCAACGTATCACCCAACACCATCTGATCAACTAAACCATGGCACCAAGTGCCTCAGCCAGGCTCTTCCTAAACACCTCCAGGGATGGTGACTCCACCACCTCCTTGGGCAACACATCCCAATGGCCAATCTCTCTTGCTGGGAAGAATTTCTTCCTAATATCCAGCCTAAACCTTCCCTGGTGCAGATTGAGCCTGTGTCCACCTTGCCCAGCTCTTCAGTGAGGTCTTTTCCAACCTTATTGATTGATTCTATGACTCTAACCCTCCTACAATCACATGTCCTGCAACCACTGCCCCATGCTGAACCTCATGTTCTGAGAACTTAGAACCACAAGCCAGAATTGTTGTGTGACCAAGGGGAGTGCTGAGAAGGTGGTTGTGATCTCTGCTGAAGGAGCATTAGGAGATGCTGAAGCTCCCTAGATGCTCCTTGCCATACATAAAACACACTCCTGGTCCTCTCTGCTCCTGGTGCCCAGAGACTCCAACAGGATTTTTGGTAGAAAATAAAGAGTCATCAAATCAACCAGGTTGGAAAATATCTCAGAGATCATCAAGTCCAACCTATTACCTATCACCCAACACCTCCTGACAACTAAACCATGGCTCCAAGTGCCATATCCAAGCCTTTCTTGAACACTTCCAGGGATGGGGACTCCACCACCTCCCTGGGCAGCACATTCCAGTGGCCAATCTCTCTATGAAGAACTTTCTCCTCACCTCCAGCCTAAACCTCCCCTGGCACAGCTTGAGACTGTGTCCTCTTGTTCTGGTGCTGGTTGCTAGAGAGAAGAGACCGAGCCCTTCCTGGCTACAACCTCCCTTCAGGGAGTTGCAGAGAGCAAGAAGGTTTCCCCTGAGCCTCCTCCTCTCCAGGCTAAGCAACCCCAGCTCCCTCAGCCTCTCCTCACAGGGCTGTGCTCCAGACCCCTCCCCAGCTTTGTTGCCCTTCTCTGGACACCTTCAAGAGTCTCAATGTCCTTCTTATATTGAGGAGCCCAGAGCTGGACACAGGACTCAAGGTGTGGCCTATACTCTGATGTGGGGGAGCAGGAGGTGGTGGTGGGGATTTGCATTGGTTGCCTTCTGTCAGATACATCTAAGCTTCCTAGAAGCTGTAAAGTTCTGCAGCTTAGCTCAGGGAGCTGCAGGAAGCAAACCACTGAGGAGCTGCGCGGTGTGATGTGAAACCCATTCCTTTTGAAGAGCATCTGAGCTCCCACTGGAGCTGTGCATGGAGGAAGGAACTGGTTCATACAGGAGGGAGAAGCACAGCAGAGCAAGCAAACAACATCCCTGTGCCATGAGGAGGAACTTCTTTCATTTAAAAGGTGATGTAGGTCTGGAGCTGGCTGCCCAGAGAGGTGGTGGAGACTTTCAACACCCACTTTGGTTGTGTTCCTGTGTGACCTGCCCTAGGTGATCCTGCTCTGGCAGGGGGGTTGGACTGGATGATCTCCCTTCCAACCTCTATGATTATGTGGCACCCCCAGATATCATTGGAACGTGGCAGCACCCCACTTCCTGCTAGACATCACAGCACCCCGAGCTGGAAGGAAGATGGACAGTCCAAGTAGAGTGTGTGGCCAAGGGATGTCATGTCTAGGGAGGGCCTGGAGGTGGTGAGAGTAACCAAAACCCAGTGCAATTCAGGTAGGACTGTCCAACCCAGGCTTTGTTTGCCTTGGCAAGTCCCTCCAGGCTTCCCCAAGGCTGTTTGCTTTGTGAAGAGAATCTCTCTCCTCAGGTGAGGCAACTCACAGGCCCCGTGGGAAAGCTCATGCCTACACACCCAGGCGAAATCCTTCTTTATTTGGGAGCCAAGGCAAGAGGCTGGCAGGAGTCTTGGCAGGAGGCAGTCAGCTGCTGCAGCTTTCTGCTGCTGGGCTTCCCCCTGGGAAGAGACACAGCCCACGGCGGCTGAGTCACGGTGGAGACACCTTCACGTCTGCCAGCTCCTGCCTTGGCTCTTGCTCTCCAAATTCAAACAAGCCCTTGCTGAGATCCTGGTCCCACTCAATCCCCTGCTCCTAGCGGGAGGCAGTGGCACAGAGCCACACAGTTTGGGCTGGAGCAGAAAGCGGGCAGAGTCTCACAGCTGGTTTCTGTGGCAGGAGAACCATGCACCTTTGCACACACCAAGGAGCTCAGACAAGAGGGACAGGATGTCTGTCAGGCAGCATTGCTCCTGGCTGGGCTTCTTCAGGCAGCATTGCCCACAGCTGGGCTTCTTCAGGTGGCATTGCCCACAGCTGAGCTCCTTCAGGCAGCATTGCCCCTGGCTGGGCTTCTTCGGGCAACATTGCTCTTGGCTGGGCTTCTTCGGGCAGCATTGCCCACAGCTGGGCTTCTTCAGGCGGCATTGCCCACAGCTGAGCTTCTTCAGGCAGCATTGCCCACGGCTGGGCTTCTTCAGGCAGCATTGCCCACGGCTGGGCTTCTTTGGGCAGCATTGCTCCTGGCTGGGCTTCTTCAGGCAGCATTGCCCACGGCTGGGCTTCTTTGGGCAGCATTGCTCCTGGCTGGGCTTCTTCAGGCAGCATTGCCCACGGCTGGGCTTCTTCGGGCAGCATTGCCCACAGCTGGGCTCCTTCAGGCAGCATTGCCCACAGCTGTGCTCCTTTGGGCAGCATTGCCCACAGCTGGGCTTCTTTGGGCAGCATTGCCCACAGCTGGGCTCCTTCAGGCAGCATTGCCCCTGGCTGGGCTTCTTCAGGCAGCATTGCCCACAGCTGGGCTTTTTCAGGCAGCGTTGCCCACAGCTGGGCTTCTTTAGGCGGCATTGCCCACAGCTGAGCTCCTTCAGGCAGCATTGCCCCTGGCTGGGCTCCTTTGGGCAGCATTTCCCACAGCTGGGCTTCTTTGGGTGGCATTCCCACAGCTGGGCTTCTTCAGGCAGCATTGCTCCTGGCTGGGCTTCTTCGGGCAGCATTGCTCCCAGCTGAGCTCCTTTGGGCACCATTGCCCACAGCTGGGCTTCTTCAGGCAGCATTGCCCACAGCTGGGCTCCTTCAGGCAGCATTGCCCACAGCTGGGCTTCTTCGGGCAGCATTGCCCCTGGCTGGGCTTCTTTGGGCAGCATTGCTCCTGGCTGGGCTTCTTCAGGCAGCATTGCCCCTGGCTGGGCTCCTTCGGGCAGCATTGCCCACGGCTGGGCTTCTTTGGGCAGCATTGCTCCTGGCTGGGCTTCTTCAGGCAGCATTGCCCACGGCTGGGCTTCTTCAGGCAGCATTGCTCCCGGCTGGGCTTCTTCAGGCAGCATTGCCCACGGCTGGGCTTCTTTGGGCAGCATTGCCCACGGCTGGGCTTCTTCAGGCAGCATTGCTCCTGGCTGGGCTTCTTCAGGCAGCATTGCCCACAGCTGGGCTTCTTCAGGCAGCATTGCTCCCGGCTGGGCTTCTTCAGGCAGCATTGCTCCTGGCTGGGCTTCTTCAGGCAGCATTGCTCCCGGCTGGGCTTCTTCAGGCAGCATTGCCCACAGCTGGGCTTCTTCAGGCAGCATTGCTCCTGGCTGGGCTTCTTCAGGCAGCATTGCCCACAGCTGGGCTTCTTCAGGCAGCATTGCTCCTGGCTGGGCTTCTTCAGGCAGCATTGCCCCCGGCTGGGCTTCTTCGGGCAGCATTGCTCCCGGCTGGGCTTCTTCAGGCAGCATTGCTCCCGGCTGGGCTTCTTCGAGTGTAATTGCTCCCGGCTGGGCTTCCTCTGCACTTGATGGGAATGCCAGGAGCAATGTTTCCTGCACCAAACCTTCTGTCCTCCCTGCTGGCACGGCACCCACACACTGCAGGCAGGTTGTCCTCCAACGTCCTCTGCATTTGCAGTTCACTCTATCGCAAGGAATCACAGGGTCCTACAGTCATAGCATGGTTTGGGTTGGAAGGGACTGTCAGGATCATCCAGTTCCAACCCCCTGCCATGGGCAGGGATGCCTCCCACCAGCCCAGTTTGCTCAAGACTTCATATAACCTGGTGTTTAACACCTCCGTGGAGGGGACAT
The DNA here is from genome assembly GCF_026170545.1 of Melanerpes formicivorus. Classification (NCBI taxonomy): domain Eukaryota; kingdom Metazoa; phylum Chordata; class Aves; order Piciformes; family Picidae; genus Melanerpes; species Melanerpes formicivorus. The sequence goes on along the minus strand of NW_027142549.1, from coordinate 450,868 downwards.
CCACAGCCTGCCTGGGCAACCTGTGCCAGTGTCTCCCCACCCTCACTGCAAAGAATTTCTTCCTAATCTCCAGGCTCCATTTCCCCTCTTCCAGCCCACCTCAGCAGGCTTTAAAAAACAAACCAAAACTCCATAAATTTTAAAGAAGGCTTAGGACTTAAATAAATGAGAAAGAACTCAACAAAACTAACCCAAACCAAAACTCAATACATTAGAAAGAAGGCTTCTTGCAGACATCTGAAGGATACTTTAGTCCGGGCCCAAGATGCTCCTCGTGGTTACCTTCCTACATCAAATCCCTCCAGGGCTTTGCAGCCCTGGTTCACACTGAGCCTCTCATCAGCCTGAGCACTTGGTGATTCACCAGCCCCAGCACACACACACACCCCCCCTCCAAGCAATTCTGCAGACGTCTGCTGCTCCTGTCAATCTGCCTCCTTGTGCACAGGCAGCGAGAGAGCGAGCAGAGATCCCTGACAGTGGGCAGATTAATAATACATTTATTTGCTCCGTGCATCATGAGGAAGAGGAAGAGTCGTAACTCAAGAGCCTCCCTGAGAGCTTTGCAAATCCTCCACGGCAGGAGAGGAGAGCAGGGAAGGAGCTTTTTGTGCTCCAGCTCTTTAAAGCCGGTGCCACTCTCTATTGTAATGCAACATTTAAGAGGTGCACAAAGGACTGCGCTGCACCATAAATACCAAGTGGAGATAGGGAGCCAGGGGATGCAGCCAGGGCAGCAATTTCCCTGAGCTCTCAGGAGCAGGAGATAGCAGCAAAATGTGGGCCTCTCAAGGCACTGAGGGCTCCTCGGTGTCTTTAAGAGCCAGAAAGGGTCTGAATTGGAGCACATCTCCATGGGGAAGCCGTGATTGTGCTGCAGAGCAGGGCTGCTCATCAAGTCATGGAGTGGTTTAGGTTGGAAGGGACTTTAAAGACCATCTGCTTCCAACCCCTGCACCCTGGAGGTGTTCAAAAAAGGATTGGATGTGGCACTTGGAGCCATGGTTTAGTTAGTCATGAGGTATTGGGTGATAGGTTGGACTTGATGATCTCTGAGGCCTTTTCCAATCTTATTGATTCTATGGTTCTATGATATCCCACCAGCCCAGGTTGCTCAAGGCCTCATCCAGCCTGGCTTTGAACACCTCCAGGTAATGGACTTCCACAACCTCCCAGGGCAACCTGTTCCAGAGTCTCCCCACCCTCACTCCAAAGGATTTCTTCCAATCTCTAGCCTCAATCTCCCCTCTTCCAGCTCAAAGCCATTGTCCCTCATCCTGGTACTCCCAGGCCTTGTCAAAAGTCACTCCCCAGCTCTCCTCTAACCCACTTCAGGTACTGAAAGCTGCTCTAAGGTCTTCCTGGAGCTTTTTCTTCTCCAGGCTGAACAGCCCCAACTCCCACAGCCTGTGTATGGAAGGTTCTCCAGCCTTTTGACCATCCTTGTGGCCTCCTCTGAACCTGCTCCAACAGTTCCAGGTTCTTTCTGGTCCAGTTCCAGCACCAGAAGCCACCATCACTGCAGGAGGGGTCTCAGCAGAGAAGAGCAGAGCAGAGGGGCAGAATCCCCTCCCTCTGCTTCTGCTCACTGCTTTTGATGGAACCCAGGACATGGCTGCCTTCTGGGCTGCAAGTGGCCATTGCTGGCTCATGGTCTGTGGCACCAGGGAAGGTCTGGTTGTCCTGCACTGCCCTTTTTGTGGAGACACATTTGCTTGGCAAGTGAAACACATGCTTTGAGTGGGGAGAAATGCTGGATCTAAACAGCCATGGCAGAAAGCTGATAATGCCAGAAGCAGGTGGTGTTACTTCAGAGCTTGCATGCAGCAATAGGGAGGTAGTGGAGTGACCGTTCCTGGAGGTGTCCAAGAAAGGCTTGGATGTGGCACTTGGTGCCTTGGCTTAGTTGTCAGGAGGTGTTAGGTATTAGGTAATAGGTTGGACTTGATGATCTCTGAGGTCTTTTCCAGCCTGGTTGATTCTATGATTCTATTATGGTAGCTCCTGCCTGCCCCTGCACTGTCCTCTGCTGCTTTTCCCATTGGCAAGACTCGCCCTGACACCTCCCAGCTTGCCCTTCCAAGATGGATTTCTCTTCCCATTTCCTCTTTTACTTCTCAGCTTCCTAAAATTTCCCCAATGCCTGAATGAAAAGGATGAGGCAGGACCAGTACAGGCTGCATTTCTTGTCCACTTGTCCTGGTTCAACACCACCTGAACACTGGTGCTCCCATTTAGGGAAGGAATTTGTCATTTAAAAAGCCAAAGCCATGTCTTTCTAAAAACAGATCTATTTATCTCTCCTATGTCATTTGCACATTCACCTACTGTCATAGAATTATCAGGGTTGGAAGGGATGTCAAGGATCAGCCAGTTCCAACCCCCCTGCCATGGCCAGGGACACCTCACACCACAGCAGCTTGCTCACAGCCACAGCCAGCCTGGCTGCAAACACCTCCAGGCAGGAGGCTTCCACCACCTCCCTGGGCAACCTGTGCCAGGCTCTCACCACCCTCATGGGCAACAACTACTTCCTAACACCTAAGCTGAATCTATCCATCTCTGGTTGTTTTCCCATCCCCCCAGTCCTATCACTCCCTGACACCCTCAAAAGTCCCTCCCCAGCTTTCTTGGAGCCCCCTGCAGATCCTGGAAGGCCACAATTAGGTCTCCTCAGAGCCTCCTCTTCTCCAGACTGCACAACCCCAACTCCCTCAGTCTGTCCTCATAGCAGAGCAGCTCCAGCCCTCTGCTCATCCTCATGGCCCTTCTCTGGACACCTTCCAGCACCTCCAGATCCTTCCTGGCACAGAGGCTCCAGGAGTGGACACAGAGCTCCAGCTGTGGTCTCAGCAGAGTGGAGCAGAGGGGCAGAATCCCCTCCCCGGCCCTGCTGGCTCTGCTTCTCTTGCTGCAGCCCAGGATGGGATTGGCTTTCAAACAAAGGGAAGAAGTAAAAGAAAAGATTTTCTGCTGGTGGTGTTGGTTTCCATAGCTGATGGGTAGGCACAGCCAGGGTGATAATGAAGGCACATTGGGATGTGTTAAGCCAAACCCCACAGAGAAAGGCACAGGCTGGGACTATATTGCTACCTCTCTTTCCTCACAGGTGTTTGTTGTTGGCTTTTTTTTTTGGGGGGTGTTGTTTGTTTGTTTAAACCTCAAGAAGAGGACAACTTAGAGAAGTAACAGTTAAAATCCCCATCACATTGTTTGCACTTCAGAGAGCAGACCTCAGCTTGCCTACCCAAGCACACAGGAGCAGCGAGGTCCTCCTTTCCTTAGGGCTGTGCAAACTGGAGCAAAGCCAACGAAGGAGAGAAAAACCCAAAGTGAGATGTGCAGACAGGGAAGCAAGGGGAAAAGCTGAGCTCATGGCTTGGCCAAGAGGCCCTCAAGCAAACCTGACCAAGAAACTCTCTTTTATAGAACTGTAGCATCATAGAACTGTTGAAGCTGGAAGAGACATTTAAGATCATCAAGTCCAAGGGAAGACCAAAGGTCAGGAAGTGGTGGGTGCTGGAAGCCCACTCTGAACATCTCTCACTTCTCCAGATGACAAGATATGCAGACAGGGATGCAAGGGCAGAAGCTGAGCTCATGGCTTGGCCAAGAGGCCCTCAAGCAAGCCTGAGAAAGAAACTATCTTTCAGAGAATCATAGTATAGTATCATAGTATCATTCAGGGTTGGAAGGGACCACAAGGATCATCCAGTTCCAACCCCCCTGCCATGGGCAGGGACACCCCACACTACATCAGCCTGGCCACAGCCTCATCCAGCCTGGCCTTAAACACCTCCAGGGACAGGGCCTCAACCACCTCCCTGGACAACCCATTCCAGGGCTTCACCACTCTCATGGGGAAGAACTTCCTCCTCACATCTAGCCTGAATCTCCCCACCTCCAGCTTCATTCCATTCCCCCTAGTCCTATCACTACCTGAGATCCTGAGCAGTCCTTCCCCAGCCTTCCTGTAGCCCCCTTCAGATACTGGAAGGCCACAATCACAGAATCAGAGCATCTCTGAACATCTCTCACTTGCCCTTCAGATGACAAAGGCCACCCTGGGCTCCTTGCTGAGCACAGCCAGCAGTGCACAGGTCTTGATTTCCTTTCTGGTGAGACTTTGGTGTCTCACACAAGTTTTGAGTCAGTCTCAGCCATGTTTGAGGAAAATGGTTCAGAGCCCAGCCTGAAACCCAGGTGATCGTGGTGCAAGCAGTGATGGCTTCAGGGAAGCTGTGCCCACTTCCTGGCCCTGCACTGGTCCCTTGATGCACAGCTGGCTCACTGAAGCTCCTCTTTCCCAGAGGTTAAGCTGGAGTGAGGCAGCATGGTCTGGAGCCACACAAAGTGCAGGAGAAGCTGTGATGTGGCACAGCAAAGTCTGTGCCTCTGAGTCCTATCTTGGAACCATAGAACTGTTGAGGGTGGAAGAGACCTTTGAGGTCATCAAGTCCAATCCCTTGCCTACAGCTCACAATCCACCCCTGCTGCTCAGCCACTGCCACTAACCCACATCCCTCAGCACCACATCCATGCATCTTTTAAACCCCTCCATGGATGACTCCAGCACCTCCCTGGGCAGCCTGGGACAGGTCTGAGAACCCTTTCTTGGAAGAATTTCTCCTAATATCCAACCTGAACCTCCCCTGGCACAACTTGAGGCCATTTCCTCTTATTCTACCACCTGACACTAGGGAGACGTGACCAACCCTCACCTCACTCCAGCCTCTCAGTGAGCTGTAGAGTGCAATGAGATCTCCCCTCAGCCTCCTCATGCCAACTACTGAACTGAGACCAGAGCTGCTGTCTGCCTAAGGACTAAAATCACTTTTCTTTCAAAAACTGATAAAAGTGACAGCCCAGGGTGATGCTATTCTGCCAACAGCACTGTAAGTCATGCCAATGTCCTACAAAGAGAGCCCCTGCAGTGCACAAGACCTTGCAGGACATCCTGAGTCCTCATGGCATCATGCAGAAACCAGATGTCAGAGGTATCAGACAATCATAGAATGGTTTGGGTTGGAAGGGACCTCCAAAGCTCATCCAGTCCAATCCTCCTGCATTCAACAGGGACATCCTCCACTAGATCAGACTTCCCACCCAGAGCCCTGTAGAGCCTCACCTTAATTAATTCCCAGAGTGGGCCCTCAGCTACCTCCCTGGGCAACCTGTTCCAGTGTTCCACCACCCTCCTGGTAAAGACCTTGTTCCTAACAGCCAGTTAGGAGAAGTGGTTTAACTCTTCTCCTTTCAAACCATCACCCCTTGTGCTATCACTTCAGGCCTTAGCACAAGATCCCTCTGCAGCCTTCTTGTAGCCCCCTCCAGATACTGGAAGGTTGCTATTAGGTCTCCCTGAAGTATTTTCTTCTCAAACCCCAGTTTTTAAGGGACTGAATTTAGCAAGGAGTGTAAACTACAGCTTCCAACCCGCTTGAACCACCAGGAACTTCTCTGCTCATGACCTAGCATTGTTGCCTCCTCAGCTATGCTTATGTTGGATGCTGTTGGGTCATCATCTGAGGCAGCAGCACTGCCATTCCATCACTCATTGACTTTAGAGGTCTTTTCCAACTGAAACAGTTCTACAATTTACCTTCCCTGAGCAGGGGGCAGAGGAGGGCTTTTCTTCAAGCTCTTCAGATGTCCCTGATTGCTCAGATTAACCATTTCTGTTCAGCTTGATGTGTCAGGACACTGATAGGATAGGATAGGATAGGATAGGATAGGATAGGATAGGATAGGATAGGATAGGATAGGATGGGATGGGATGGGATGGGATGGGATGGGATGGGATAGAATAGAATAGAATAGAATAGAATAGAATAGAATAGAATAGAATAGAATAGAATAGAATAGAATAGAAAAGGAACTGCCTTGATGGCTGCACCCAAAGAGTGGCTGTCAATGGCTCCATGTCCCAGTGGAGGCCAGGGACAAGCAGAGTCCCTCAGGGATCAGTCCTGGGACCAGGCTTGTTCAACATCTCTGTGGGTGCCATGGACAGTGGCACTGAGTGCACCCTCAGCAGGTTTGCTGATGACACCAAGCTGTGTGGTGCAGCAGACAGGCTGCCTCTGGCCATCCAGAGGGACCTGGACAGGCTGGAGAGGTGGGCACAAGCCAACCTCATGAGGTTCAACAAGAGCAAGTGCAGGGTCCTGCAGCTGGGTGGAGGCAATCCCAGGCACAAATCCAGGCTGGGCAGGGACTGGCTGGAAAGCAGCCCTGAGGAGAGAGACTTGGGGGTGCTGGTGGAGGAGAAGCTCACCAGGAGCTCTCAGTGTGCACTTGCAGCCCAGAAAGCCAATCAGATCCTGGGCTGCATCAGGAGAAGTGTGGCCAGCAGGGCAAGGGAGGTGATCCTCCCCCTCTGCTCAGCTCTGCTGAGACCCCACCTGGAGTACTGCCTCCAGTTCTGGAGCCCCTATTGCAAGAGGGATGTGGAGGTGCTGGAAGGTGTCCAGAGCAGGGCCATGAGGATGAGCAGAGGGCTGGAGCTGCTCTGCTGTGAGGACAGACTGAAGGAGTTGGGGCTGTTCAGTCTGGAGAAGAGAAGGCTCTGCGGTGACCTCATTGTGGCCTTCCAGTATCTGAATGGGGCTCCAAGAAAGCTGGGGAGGGACTGCTCAGGATCTCAGGGAGTGATAGGAGTAGGGGGAATGGAATGAAGCTGGAGGTGGGGAGGAAGTTCTTCCCCATGAGAGTGGTGAAACCCTGGAATGGGTTGTCCAGGGAGGTGGTTGAGGCCCTGTCCCTGGAGGTGTTTAAGGCCAGGCTGGATGAGGCTGTGGCCAGGCTGATCTAGTGTGGGGTGTCCCTGCCCATGGCAGGGGGGTTGGAACTAGATGATCCTTGTGGTCCCTTCCAAACCTGACTAATACTATGATACTATGAATTAACCAGATTGGAAAGGACCTTGGAGCTCATCCAGTCCAACCTATCACCCAGCACCTTGTGACCCGCCTGGTGGATGTGGGGCAGGCTGTGGATGTGGTCTACCTAGACTTCAGCAAGGCCTTTGACACCGTCCCCCACAGCAAACTGCTGGCTAAGCTGTCAGCCCATGGATTGGACCACTACACTCTGTGCTGGGTTAGGAACTGGCTGGAGGCTGAGCCCAGAGAGTGGTCGTGAACGGTGCCACATCCAGCTGGCAGCCAGTCACCAGTGGTGTGCCCCAGGGATCAGTGCTGGGCCCTGTCCTCTTCAACATCTACATTGATGATCTGGATGAAGGGGTAGAGTCAGTCATCAGCAAGTTTGCAGATGACACAAAGTTAGGGGCAGATGTTAGTCAGTTAGAGGGTAGAAAGGCTCTGCAGAGGGACCTCGACTGACTGGTCAGATGGGCAGAGTCCAATGGGATGGCTTTCAACAAGTCCAAGTGCCAGGGGCTGCACTTTGGCTACAGCAATCCCATGCAGAGCTACAGGCTGGGGTCGGAGTGGCTGAGAGCTGCCAAACAGAGAGGGACCTGGGGGTGCTGATTGACAGCCACCTGAATATGAGCCAGCAGTGTGCCCAGGTGGCCAGGAGGGCCAATAGCATTCTGGCCTGCATTAGGAACAGTGTGGCCAGCAGGAGCAGGGAGGTCATAGTGCCCCTGTACTCTGCTTTGGTTAGGCCACACCTTGAGTCCTGTGTCCAGTTCTGGGCCCCTCAGTTTAAGAAGGACATTGAAACACTTGAGCGTGTCCAGAGAAGGGCAACAAGGCTGGGGAGAGGCCTTGAACACAGCCCTGTGAGGAGAGGCTGAGGGAGCTGGGATTGTTTAGCCTGGAGAAGAGGAGGCTCAGGGGTGACCTCATTGCCCTCTACAACTACCTGAAAGGTGGTTGTAGCCAGGAGGGAGTTGGCCTCTTCTCCCAGGCAACCAGCACCAGAACAAGGGGACACAGTCTCAAGCTGCGCCAGGGGAGGTTCAGGCTCGAGGTGAGGAGGAAGTTCTTCACCGAGCGAGTCATTCGTCATTGGAATGTGCTGCCCAGGGAGGTGGTTGAGTCATCGACCCTGGAGGCGTTCAAGGGGAGATTGGACGTGGCACTTGGTGCCATGGTCTAGTCATGGGGTCTGTGTTGATAGGTTGGACTCGATGATCCTTGAGGTCCTTTCCAACCTAAGTGATACTGTGATACCATCTGATCAACTAAACCATGGCACCAAGTGCCTCATCCAGGCTCCTCCTAAACACCTCCAGGGATGCTGTTGGGTCATCATCTGAAGCAGCAGCACTGCCGTTCCATCACCATCTCAATTACAAAGCTCCTTTGCAGAGATTAATAACACAGCTCATGCTTAAAGCCAAGAAGCAATTTCCCCCCCTCCCCCCCAACCCTTCCTCCTTCCCCTTCAAAATTTCATTAAAGTCTGCTGACAGAGCAAAAAGCACACTGGCTTTTTTGGTGCTTTCAGATGCTGCTTCCCTATTCTCTCAGCAGAGAGAAATTTTGCTCCAGGCAGTCAGGTTCTAGCTGGGACTGATTATTCCTGACCTCTACCCACTGCAAGGAAAACACAGAGCCTACAAAGCCCAAATCCCTCTGCAAGAAGTCTGGGCAGCAGCAGTGGTTTTCCTGCTGTAGCAATGGGTATGGTCTGCATGGTCATTGTATGAGATCCAACAAGGCTGGGTCCTGCATTTGGGTCAAAACCACCCCATGAATGCTGCAGGCTGGGGGCAGAGTGCCTGGAAACTGCCCAGCAGAGAAAGACCTGGGGGTGGTGGTTGGCAACTGGCTGAAAATGAGCCAGTGTCTGGCCAGGTGGCCAAGAAGACCACGAGCACCTTGGCCTGGATCAGCAATGGTGTGGCCAGCAGGAGCAGGGCAGGGATTGTCCTCCTGTATTCAGCACTGGGGAGGCCACACCTTGAGTCCTGGGTTCAGTTTTTGCTCCAAGAAGGACATTGAGGAGCTGGAGCAGGTCCAGAGAAGGGCAACCAAGCTGGGGAAGGGTCTGGAGAACAGGGCTGGGGAGGAGCAGCTGAGGGAGCTGGGGGTGTTTAGCGTGGAGAAGAGGAGGCTGAGGGGAGACCTCATTGCTCTCTGCAGCTCCCTGAAAGGAGGCTGCACTGAGGTGGGGGTTGGGCTCTTCTCCCTAGTAACAAGTGACAGGATGAGAGCAAACGGCCTCAAGTTGCATCAGGGGAAGTTTAGGTTGGCTGTTAGACATTGGAACAGGCTGCCCAGGGAGGAGGTGGAGTCACCATTCCTGCAGGTGTTCAAAACACTTGTAGACCTGGCACTTTGGGCCATGGTCTAGTGGCCATGGTGGTGATGTGTTGATGGCTGGACCTGATGATGTCACAGGTCTTTTCCAGCCTTAATTACCCTGTGATTGTGGTATTCTCTGCAGCAGCCCTTTGTGTGATAGTCTCAGTACAGACCACTTCTCCTGCACCCAGTTCCTCATGAAATAACCTCTGGAGCTTCTGTTCTGCAAACCCCTGCAGCTGTGTTTGTAGACACAAGCTGCACCATGGAGCTGCACCCCCCTAAACACATTGGACCACTGCATTCCCTGCCTGCCTTCCATCCACATAGTGGCTACAGACTATGAGCAAACCACTTGGCTACACCAGCTCACACCAGTGCCAACGAAGCCTTGCTGTGAGTTACTATCCACAGTGTGTTTATCCAGCAATACAGAATTAACCAGGCTGGAAAAGACCTCAGAGATCATCAAGTCCAACCTATCACCCAACACCATCTCATCAATTAAACCATGGGTCTTCTTAAACACCTCCAGTGATGGTGACTCCACCACCTCCCTGGGCAGCACATTCCAATGGCCAATTACTCTTTCTGAGAAGAATTTCTTCCTAACATCCAGCCTAAACCTCCCCTGGCACAGATTGAGACTGTGTCCTCACTTGGGGACATGGTTTGATGGCCATGATGGCCCTAGGCTGAAGGCTGGACTTGATGACCTTTGAGGTCTTTTCCAGCTTGGAAATCTCATGGCTCTATGCAAGAGAGGCCTCGCTTCTGACATTGGCATGATGGAATGGAATGGAATGGAATGGAATAGAATAGAATAGAATTAACCAGGCTGGGGGAGACCATTGAGATCATTGAGTCCAACCTATCACCCAACACCATCTAATCAACTAAACCATGGCACCAAGAACCCCAGCCAGTCTCCTCCTAAACACCAGACTCGAGGTGAGGAGGAAGTTCTTCACCGAGCGAGTCATTCGTCATTGGAACGGGCTGCCCAGGGAGGTGGTTGAGTCATTGACCCTGGAGGTGTTCAAGGGGAGATTGGACGTGGCACTTGGTGCCATGGTCTAGTCATGGGGTCTGTGTTGATAGGTTGGACTCGATGATCCTCGAGGTCCTTTCCAACCTAAGTGATACCAGTGATGGTAGCTCCACCACCTCCCTGGGCAGCACATCCCAATGCCAGTCTCTCTTGCTGGGAAGAACTTCTTCCTAACATCCAGCCTAAACCTCCCCTGGTGCAGCTTGAGACTGTGTCCTCTTGTTCTGGTGCTGGTTTGATCTAGCATGTGGCTCAGTTGGTAGTGCATAAGACCCTTAATGGGAAGGTCATGAGTTCAAGCCTGCAGTGAGCAGTAGTGTCCTCCCTCATGAGGTCTGTGGTGACAGGTTGGACTCGATGATCTTTGAGGTCTCTTCCAACCTTAGTGATACTGAAATACTGATGTCCTGAAACTGAGGAGCCCAGAACTGGACACAGTACTCAAGGTGTGGAAATGGTTGCCTGGGAGAAGAGACCAGCCCCCAGCTGGCTACAACCTCCCTTCAGCTGGAGGCCTGGAGCAAGCTACCCAGAGAGGCTGTGGAGTCTCCTTCTCTTTGAGGCACTCAAAATCCACCCGGACATCACAATCCTGTCCAAACTGCTCTGGGTCAAACCTGCTGTAGCAGAGGGGCTGGAATGGATGATCTTCAGAGGTCCCTTCCAAGCCCTGCCACGCTGGGGTTCCATGCTTGGGATGTTTCAAGCCAGCCAAAGCCATGAATACTAAGATCTACCCAGGCTGCCGTGATTGATTACCCAAACAAGCCGCAAGTATTGAAGAAGTGTTCGGAAAACACATCGCTTCCATCAGGTTTTAAGAGAGCCCTGGCGGAGTGGGGAGGGGGGGGGGAAATTAATTAATTACACCCTGAAACATTTTACTGATTGAATCCCTGACCCCAGCCCTTGTAAGGTCATCCAGTGATAGATTAGCGCTCCGTGGAGGATCACAAATGGCGCTGGCACCGGGAAGCTCATTATAAGAGACGTCGGGTCATGTAAATCATCAGAAACAAACACAAGCAGCCCTCAGGAAGAAAAAATGCACACAGTCATTACAGGCAGCAGAGAGGAGCTGAGTTATTATGCAAAATTTATTTTGAGCATTAAAGCACACAGAGGTGGCACAAAACCCCATCCTGTCATAGAATCACAGAATATCCGGGTTGGAAAAGGCCTCAGAGATCATCAAGTCGTAGAAGCAAAGCACCGTGGAATCAATAAGGGTGGAAAAGACCCCTCAAGGATCATCAAGTCATAGAATAATAGCACCAAAAAGGTTGGAAAAGACCTCAAAGATCATCAAGTCCAACCTGTCACCCAACACCTAATGACAGCTAAACCATGGCTCCAAGTGCCACATCCAATCCTCTCTTGAACACCTCCAGGGACAGGGACTCCACCACCTCCCTGGGCAGCACATTCCAATGGCCAGCAACTCTCTCTGGGAAGAACTTTCTCCTCACCTTCAGCCTAAACCTCTCCTGGCATAGCTTGAGACTGTGTCCTCTTGTTCTGGTGTTGGGTGCCTGGGAGAAGAGACCAACCCCCACCTGACTACAACCTCCCTTCAGGGAGTTGTGGAGAGCAATGAGGTCTCCCTGTGAGGAGAGGCTGAGGGAGCTGGGGTTGCTTAGCATGGAGAAGAGGAGACTCAGGGGTGACCCTATTGCTGTCTACAACTATGTGAAGGGAGGTTGTAGACAGGCAGAAGTTGGTCTCTTCTCCCAGGCAACCAGCACCAGAACAAGAGGACACAGTCTCAGGCTGTGCCAGGGGAGGTTTAGGCTGGAAGTTAGGAGGAAATTTTACACAGAGAGAGTTATTGCCCTTTGGAATGTGCTGCCCAGGGAGGTGGTGGAGTCACCATCGCTGGAGATGTGCAGGAGGAGACTTGATAGGGTGCTTGGTGCCATGGTTTAGTTGGTTGGGTGGTGTTGGATGATAGGTTGGAGGCGATGAAATTGAAGGTCTCTTCCAACCTGTTCTGTTCTGTTCTATTCTATTCTATTCTATTCTATTCTATTCTATTCTATTCTATTCTATTCTATTCTATTCTATTCTATTCTATTCCATTCCATTCCATTCCATTCCATTCCATTCCATTCCATTCTGTTCTCCCCTGAGCCTCCTCTTCTCCAGGCTAAGCAACCCCAGCTCCCTCAGCCTCTCCTCACAGGGCTGAGCTCCAGACCCCTCCCCAGCTTTCTTGCCCTTCTCTGGACACCTTCAAGAGTCTCAATGTCCTTCTTAAACTGAGGAGCCCAGAACTGGACACAGGACTCAAGGTGTGGCCTAACCAGTGCTGAGCACAGGGCACAATGACCTCCCTGCTCCTGCTGGCCACACTGTTCCTGATGCAGGCCAGGATGCCATTGGCCTTCTTGGCCCCCTGGGCACACTGCTGGCTCTTGTTTAGCTGCTGTAAACCAGTACCCCCCAGGTCCCTCAACCTCTCCTTGTAGGGCTTGTGCTTGAGGCCTCTCATGCTGTGCCTTCTTGTATCAGGAAAGGTTCCTGACCTCCTTAGAGATGGTGACCTTGCCTGGTAAGTGGGGCAGAAACTTTTCAACCTCAAAAGGAGGGTAGGTTTTATGAAGGTCTTGTTCCATGCTGGGTGTTTTAATTGCCAGACCTACATCAGAACCTCCTGCTGTGGGCCCACCATGAGGAGCACTTGTGGTACCAGGGCAGTACTTAGGATTAAGGCTCCACAGAGGTTCTTGTGAAAGAGCAGACAGTGTGACCTGCTCCTGGGAAGTGATGCCTAGCATGGACCTTCCTGGGGAGCCAGCACAGCCTGATGTTCCCCCCAGCTCCCCATGCCTGAGTGCTGGTATGAACATCCGTGCTTATCTGTGATGAATGGCTTAGAGGTGCTGGAGCAGGTCCAGAGGAGGGCAACAAAGCTGGCAAAGAGTCTGGAGAACAAGGTTGGAGAGGAGCAGGTGAGGGAACTGGGGGTGTTCAGTGTAGAGAAGAGGAAGCTGAGGGGAGACCTCATTGCTCTCTACAGGTCCCTGAAAGGAGGCTGGAACGAGGTGGGGGTTGGGCTGTTCCCCCTAGTAACAACTGATGAGAGGAAATGGCCTCAACTTACACCAGGAAAGATTTAGGCTGGATCTTAGAAGAAACTTCTTGACTGAAAGGATTCTCAAAGCCTGGCACAGGCTGCCCAGGGAGGCGGTGGAATCCCCATCCCTGGAGGGGTTTGAAAGAGGCAGAGCTGTGGTGCTGAGGGCCATGGCTTAGCACCAGCCTTGGCAGAGTCAGAGAATGGTTGGATTTGATCATCTTACAGGTCTTTGCCACCAGAAACCATTCTCTGATTGCATGACAAGATGGATGGCACTGCCTCGTGAGGCTACACTCTGTCCTGATGCTACGTCATGGCTTAATATATGATCCTAGAGAAGCTCACCTGCTGACATCTTTATCTTGAGAGCAGCAGCAGCCACTGTGTTGTTTACAGCTTCATAGGCTTGCTTTCAGCAGCTCCCCTGATGTTCCTTGAGTGAAAGCCCCAGGTGAGCTCATCCCAAAGAGCAAAACAGTGATGCCTCAGGTGACCACACAGCAGCAGAGAAGGAGCCCACTTACTAGTCCTGCCCTTTACTCACACACCAGCTGGGAGCCTTTGCCTTGTCCAGCAGGCCTTATCTCTTTAGATGGGCAGTGGTTGTCCACATTTGTGATGGGGATAATGCCAGTCCAGGAACCAGAGCACCCTGCCCCAGACACACACCAGCAATAAGCAATTGCCCTGGCGCTGGAGACAGGGAAGGAATTCACACTTGAAGCTCATCTTGTCCAAGGCCCCTGCAGTGAGCAGAGACATCTCCAACTAGATCAGGTTGCTCAGGGCCCAAACAAATTTGACCTTGAATATCTCCAGGGATGGAGCCTCCACCACCTCTCTGGGCACCCTGTGTTTCAGTACACTTCCACTATTTCACCGCTCTCATTGGGCAGAACTTCCTCCTGATGGCCAACCTACATCTCCCCTGCTCCAGAGTCAAACCATTAACCCTCACCATATCCCCACAGGCCCTTCTAAACAGGCCCTCCCCAGCCTTCCTCTAGGTCCCCTTCAGATACTGAAATGCTGCTCTAAGGTCTCTGCAGAGCCTTCTCTCCTCCAGGCTGAACAGCCCTAACTCACTCAGCCTGTCTTCTTAGGAGGGATGCTAGAGCCCTCTGATCATCTTTGTGGCATCCCCTGGTCCTGCTCCAGCAGGTCCATGTACTCCTTGTTTTGGGGGTCCCAGAGCTGGACACAGTGAGGTGTGTCCAGGTGAGGTCTCCCCAGAGCAGAGGGGCAGAATCCCCTCTCTCAACCTGCTGGCCACACTTTTGATGCAGTCCAGGTTGTCATTGGCTTTCCAGGCTGCAAGTGCCCATTGCTGGCTCCCATCCAGCTTCTCATCCACCAAGTCCTTTTCTGCAGGGCTGCTTCTCAGTCTCATCATCCCCCAGCCTGGACTGATAATGAGGATTGCCCTGACCTAGGGGCAGCACCTAGGTCTTTGGCTCATTAAACCTCCTGAAACTCTCTTGAGCCCACTTCTCCAGCCTGCCCTGGCCTCTCTGGCAGGTGTCCTGGCCTTCAGTCTTATCAGCCACACCACTCAGTAGTCTTGCTGAGGGTACCTCAGTCTTGCTGTCTATAGCATTGATGAAGATATTGAACAGCTCTGGTTGCAAGTGTGGACCCCTGAGGGACACCACACATCACACATCTCCATGTGGACATTGACTTCTTAGAATCTCCTGTGAATCATTGACTCACAGAATTGTCAGCATTGGAAGGGACCTCAAGGCTCAGCCAGTTCCAACCCCCCTGCCATGGCCAGGGACACCTCACACTACAGCAGGTTGCTCACAGCCACAGCCAGCCTGGCTGCAAACACCTCCAGGCAGGAGGCTTCCACCACCTCCCTGGGCAACCTGTGCCAGGCTCTCACCACCCTCCTGGGGAACAACTTCTTCCTAACATCCAATCTCAATCTCCCCACTTCTAGTTTTGCTCCATCCCCCCAGTCCTATCACTCCCTGACATGCTCAAAAGTCCCTCCCCAGCTTTCTTGTAGCCCCCTTCAGATACTGGAAGGCCACAGTAAGGTCTCCAAAGAGCCTTCTCTTCTCCAGACTGCACAACCCCAACTCCCTCAGTCTGTCCTCAGAGCAGAGCAGCTCCAGCCCTCTGCTCCTCCTCGTGGCCCTTCTCTGGACACCTTCCAGCACCTCCAGATCCTTCCTGGCACAGAGGCTCCAGAGCTGGCCCCAGAGCTCCAGCTGTGGTCTCAGCAGAGTGGAGCAGAGGGGCAGAATCCCCTCCCTGGCCCTGCTGGCCACACTTCTCTTGCTGCAGCCCAGGCTGTGGTTGGCTCTCTGGGCTGCAAGTGCTCACTGCTGGCTCCTGTCGAGCTTCTCATCAGGCCTGAAATGACCACTGTGGTTTCTCAATAAGCCTGAGTCCTGCAGAACGGCTCAGGCAGCTTCTGGCTCCTCTTTGTAACCCACTTTTGAGGCTCCCCCAGGGAAGCAGTGGGGTTTGTAGCCGGGTGGCACAGCAGAGCGCGGCCTGCCGGGCTGGGAGAGGCTCCTTCCCTTTAATGGCAGCCATCTGCAGCCTCCTATAACTTAGCAATGTTCCCAGCTGGGATTGATGGAGGGTGCTTAGCTTTATGGTGTAATCTTTACTATTTTACAGGGCTGCCTTTTTCTCAGTTAAATGTTGTTTTCTGAATCATTCCAAGCTGCCAGACGGTTTACAGAGGAGAAAACTGGAGCGGAAGGAAGCTCCCCTTGCTTTTATTTACTCCTGTCTGAGGACTCTATGTTTCTGCATCCATTCTGGAGATTTACAACGATGCTGTGGCTGCTTCCCTCACCCTCATTTTATGGATTTCTGCTGCAATCATTTTGAAAGCCAGAAAGCTGACAGGAAAATTAGGGAATTAGAGAGCACGTGCCTCACCCCTCCAGTGCCCTGATAAAGAAGGGGAGAAGAAAAAGAAACTGGAGGGATAATAAAGGACACTCCACACCCTGGGGTCACAGAATCATAGAACCACAGAACTGTAGGCGTTGGAAGGGACTTTTGGGATCGTCAAGTCCGACCTCTGTCCTACAGCTCACAATCCACCGCTGCTGCTCAGCCACTGTCACCAAACCACAGCCCTCAGCACCACATCCACACAGCTTTTAAACCCCTCCAGGCATGGGGACTCCACCTGAGAAGCCCTGCTGGGAAGACTTTTTTCCTGATACCCAGCCTGAATCACTTGAGGCTGTTTCCTCTTGTCCTGCCACTTGTTGCATGTGAGAAGAGCCCAACCCCCACCTCAGTCCAACCTCCTTTCAGGCAGTGATGAAGTCAGCCAGGCAGAGAGGGACCTGGGAGTACTGGTTGACAGCAGCTGAACAGGAGCCAGCAGTGTGCCCAGGGGGCCAAGAAGGCCAATGGCATCCTGGCCTGCATCAGGAGGAGTGTGGCCAGCAGGAGCAGGGAAGTCATTGTGCCCCTCTACTCATCTCTTGTTAGGCCACACCTTGAGTCCTGTGTCCAGCACTGGGCTCCTCAGTTTAGGAAAGATGTTGAGATGCTGGAAGGTGTCCAGAGAAGGGCAAGAAAGCTGGGGAGGGGTCTGGAGCACAGCCCTGTGAGGAGAGGCTGAGGGAGCTGGGGTTGCTTATCCTGGAGAAGAGATGGATAGATTCAGCTTAGGTGTTAGGAAGTAGTTGTTCCCCAGGAGGGTAGTGAGAGCCTGGCACAGGTTGCCCAGGGAGGTGGTGGAAGCCTCATGCCTGGAGGTGTTTGCAGCCAGGCTGGCTGTGGCTGTGAGCAACCTGCTGCAGTGTGAGGTGTCCCTGGCCATGGCAGGGGGGTTGGGACTGGCTGAGCCTTGAGGTCCCTTCCAACCCTGACAATTCTATGATCCTGTGATCCCTGGGGTCCCTTCCAACCTGGCCTTCTGTGCAAATGCATGTTGACATCTCATTTAAATGATCAGTTCTTCTCATTAAGGGACTTGCCCCCTGATGTTCTGATAAATAAGAGAGGATTTTCTAATGCTGGATGTAAATCATAAAGCTGCAAGTGGAGGGGGAAAATGCAATAGAAATAAAGTGACAATAAAGCCGAGAGGACTCAAAGGGGCAACTGGCTGCAGAGTGGGGACTCAGATGTCCTAGGGAACCAGCCAGCAGCCTTGGAGGCCAGGCAGATGTCTGGCTTCTGCTGAGGGCTTGGCTGGCACTGACATGTTCCCACAGAGCATCTTGCTAGCATGGGGTCAGCATTTGCCAGCAGAAAGTGGCAGGGGAAACTGTTCTGCTGGGAAATTGCTGAGCTGCTCCACCGGAGGCTGACAGTCGCTGAGAGAGGCAGCTGAGGGCGGCACTTCCCGATGCATTCACAAACAAAGAAGCAAGCTCTCTTCTCCCCAGCAGGGAGCTGGCCACCCTCCCTCTTGACTTCCCTCTCCACCTACACACCACTCACAGATCTCTACCCTCTCACCTTCGGTCATGTCTTTAAGCAAGAGCTCTAAACCTGTGGAGCTTTTCCCTCCCCAGAGGATGATGCCTCTGTCTGATGACATTTGTTGTCTTCCTCGTACTGCCTCTCGATCTCTTACAGGCTTTCTGCAATGGGTAAGCAGACCTGCAGGCAGGATGGGAGGTGTGGGTGTGCAGGGATCTGACCATGGCATAGGACAAGGAGCAATGGATGTAAGCATTAAGAAGGATGTATCCTTTAAGAAGGACATTGAGACACTTGAAGGTGTCCAGAGAAGGGCAACAAGGCTGGGGAGGGGTCTGGGGCACAGCCCTGTGAGGAGAGGCTGAGGGAGCTGGGGTTGCTTAGCCTGGAGAAGAGGAGGCTCAGGGGAGACCTCATTGCTGTCTACAACTCCCTGAAGGGAGGTTGTAGCCAGGTGGGGGTTGGTCTCTTCTCCCAGGCAAGCAGCACCAGAACAAGAGGACACAGTCTCAGGCTGCACCAGGGGAGGTTTAGGCTGGAGGTGAGGAGAAAGTTCTTCCCAGAGAGAGTTGTTAGCCATTGGGATGTGCTGCCCAGGGAGGTGGTGGAGTCCCCATCCCTGGAGGTGTTCCAGAGAGGATTGGATGTGGCACTTGGAGCCATGGTTTGGTTTAGTTTATCATGAGACGTTGGGTGACAGGTTGGACTTGATGATCCCTGAGGTCTTTTCCAACCTTGTTGATTCTATGATTCTTTGATCCAGCTCCAGCACAGGAGGTTCCACCACAACACTAGGGGGAACTTCTTTATTGTAAGGGCCACTGAGCCTGAAGCAGGCTTCCCAGAGAGGTTGTGGAGTCTCCATCTCTGGAGACTTTCAAGGTCTGTCTGGATGTGTTCTTCTGTGACCTGAGCTAGATTGTGTGTTTCTGCTCTGGCAGGGGAGTTGGACTGGATGATCTCTTTGGGTCCCTTCCAACCCCTGACATCCTGTGAGCCTATGATAGTGCTGCCCCTTGTTCTCACAGCTTTTCCTCCACCCTCCCTCTGGCCAGAAGTCAATGCCAATGTTTGAAGAGGAGCAGGCACAAAGGCTCCAGCACACTTCATAGAGGCATTGAATCATTAAGGTTGGAAAAGACCTCTAAGATCATCAACACTAGCAGCCAACCCAACGCAGCCATGCCCACTAAACCATGTCCCAAAGTGCCATGGATGCACATTCCTTGAACCCCTCCAGGGATGGGGACTCCACCACCTCCTTGGGCAGCCTGTGCCAATCCCTGACCACTCTTGCAGCAAAGACATTTTTCATCATCTCCAACCTAAACCTTCCCTGGTTACCTGGGAGAAGAGACCAACCCCCACCTTGCTCCAACCTCCTTGCAGGGAGCTGTAGAGAGCAATTGGGATTGTGAGCTCTAGGTGAGAGCTTGGACTTGATGGTCTCAAAGATCTCCTCCAACCTCCACAGTTCTGTGATTCCATGACATGCTCCCATCTCTTTATGGTGAAAACTGAATGCTCCCTTACCAAAGGTCTGCTTCCTTTGCACAAACTGTGGAAGTTTGAAGGATCTAAAAGCTATTCAGAAAAGCCTTAACATGAGAAAGCCAGGAAGCAGAATTCAACTCTACCTCTGCCAGTGCAGAGCTGGGGAGGGCAGGCAGGACCTTCGTGGGGTGGCTCTGTATTGATCAGTTTGGAATGAGGATTGATTTTGGTACAAGCACATTGCTCATCTTGGGCTGCATCCAAAGCAGCATTGCCAGCAGATCCAGAGAGGTGATTCTGACACTTTGTTCAGCTCTGGTGACACCTCCTCTGGAGTATTGAGGTCTGGAGCCCTCAATATAGGAAGGACATGGAGCTGATGGAGAGGGTCCAGAGGAAAGCCATGAAAATGCTCAGGGGGTTGCAGCACCTCTGCTACAAGGACAGACTGAGGGAGCTGGGGGTGTTCAGCCTGGAGAGGAAGAGGCTCTGGGGAGACCTAATAGCAGCCTGCCACTACCTGAAGGGGGCTACAAGAAGGATAGAGAGAGACTGTTTGCAAAGGCTGGCAGGGAGAGGATGAGGAACAATGGCTTCAAACTAGAGCAGAGCAGATTTAGCTTGGATGTGAGGAACAAGTTCTTTACTACACAGGAACAGGTTGCCCAGGGAGGTGACTGAGGCCCTATCCTTGGAGATACTCAAAGTGAGGCTGGACAGGGCTCTGGGCAACCTGATCTAGTGGAGGATGTCCCTGCTGACTGTGGGGAGGTCAGACTGGATGAGCTTTGGAGGTCCCCTCCAGCCTGGACCATTCTATGTTCTATGGTTCTGTGTTTCTGTGATTCTGTGATTCCATGATCCTAATCCCTTTGGATCACCGAAAAGTTCTTCACAGAGAGAGTTGTTAGCCATTGGGATGTGCTGCCCAGGGAGGTGGTGGAGTCACTGTCCCTGGAGGGGTTAAAGAGGGAATTGGATGTGGCACTTGGTGCCATGGTTTAGTCGTGAGGTCTGTGGGTGAAAGGTTGGACTTGATGATCTTTGATGTCTCTTCCAACCTTGGTGATACTGTGATACTGTGATACCTCCTTCCCTGGCTGCTTGCACTGCATGCTCCTCAGCAGAGCTGCAGCTTTCTCCAGTGGGTGTGTCTGGACACAGCCAACAACCTGGGAGAGATGGGGAAGGGGCTGCTGGCACTGGGAAGCAGGCAGTGAAATCCTATCCCAAATCCTTTCTAGTAAATCAGATTTAATACTTTTATGCTATTACAAGCTCCATCTGAAAGCAGTGCAAAAACTCTCCAGCAAATCTGTCCCCTAGGTGCCTTATGTCTGTATTTATTCTGTCTTTTGGAATTCATTCACTTATCCAGTTTAGTTTGCTGCTTCTGGGTGTTAGTTTGGGTTGGGTTTGTTTTGATGGTTTTTTTTTTTCCCTTCTCTTTTTTATCCAGCATGATTTAATTTTGTACTGGGAATTGAGTTTAGAATAGAATAGACCAGGTTGGAAGAGACCTTCAAGATCATCGTGTCCAACCTATCATCCAACACCACCTAATCAACTAACCCATGGCACCAAGCACCCTATCAAGTCTCCTCCTGAACACCTCCAGTGATGGTGACTCCACCACCTCCATGGGCAGCACATTCCAATGGGCAATCACTCTCTCTGTGTAAAACTTCCTCCTAACCTCCAGCATAAACCTCCCCTGGTGCAGCTTGAGACTGTGTCCTTTTGTTCTGGTGCTGGGTGCCTGGGAGAAGAGACCAACCCCCACCTGGCTACAACCTCCCTTAAGGCAGCTGGAGAGAGCAATAAGGTCACCCCTGAGTCTCCTCTCCTCCAGGCTAAGCAACCCCAGCTCCCTCAGCCTCTCCTCACAGGGCTGTGCTCCAAACCCCTCACCAACTTTGTTGCCCTTCTCTGGACACCTTCCAGCAAGTCAACCTCCTTCCTACACTGAGGGGCCCAGAACTGGACACAGGACTCAAGGTATGGCCTAACCAGTTCAGTATACAGGGGCAGATTGACCTCCCTGCTCCTGCTGGCCACACTGTTCCTGATGCAGGCCAGGATGCCATTGACCCTCTTGGCTGCCTGGGCACACTGCAGGCTCATGTTCAGCCTACTATCAACCAGCACCCCCAGGTCCCTCTCTGCCTGGCTGCCCTCCAGCCACTCTGTCCCCAGCCTGTAGCACTGCATGGGGTTGTTGTGGCCAATGTGCAGAACCTGGCACTTGGATGTGTTCAATCTCCTGCCCTTGGACTCTGCCCATCTGTCCAGCCTGTCGAGGTCCCTCTGCAGAGCCTCTCTACCCTCCAGCAGATCAACTCCTGCCCCCAGCTTGGTGCCATCTGCAAACTTACTGATGATGGACTCAATGCACTCATCCAGATCATCAATGAAGATGTTAAAGAGCACAGGGCCCAGCACTGCTCCCTGGGGCACACCACTGGTGCCTGGCTGCCAGCTGGCTGTGGCACCATTCACCACCACTCTCTGGGCTCAGCCTCCAGCCAGTTCCTAACCCAGCTCAGAGTGCTGCTGTCCAAGCCAGGGGCTGACAGCTTGACCAGGAGTTTGCTGTGGGGGACAGTGTCAAAGGCCTTGCTGAAGTCCAGGCAGACCACATCCACAGCCTGCCCCACATCCACCAGGCAGTCCCCTGGGCATAGAAGGAGATCAGGTTGGAGAGGCAGGTCCTGCCCTTCCTAAACCCATGCTGGCTGGGCCTGAGCCCTTGGCCATCCTGGAAGTGCTGTGTGATTGCACAGTTTGCAGCTTGCACCGTGCTAGCTAAATAAGTTCATGAAATGCTGGGAGTTTCTCTCTGGTTACCAGTATAAATTATAGCTGGTTACAAGTATAAATTCATCAGGATGGAAATAATGACATCTTAAACCTATTACATTTCAGCTCTCTGTGTGCTCAAGCCCAAGAGCGCAGGCACGGCAGCCAATGGCGATCAAATGCCACCCCACCCCACTCAGAAATTCCAAGGCAGGAGAAAATGAGCTGGATTGAGGATGCCTGCGAGGCAAATCAGGGCTGTCAAAATCCTATCATTCCTGGGAGGCATTTACATAGCTCAGATGAAACTCAGCAGAGCGACGGGAAACCTGGCGGAATGAGACGCTGAGGGGGAGGGAGGAGGGAGGAGGGATGCTGGAGGGGCCTTCGCCAGCAGGGCTCTGAGACAGGAGGAGCTGCAACAGGGGTTCCCCCAGGAGCAATTAGGGTCTCCTGGAGACTGGGGAAGGGCTGAGCTGAGCTGCTGCAATGGGGAGAAGAGCAGCAGGTGGCCAAGAAGGCCAATGGCATCCTGGGGTGCATTAAGAAGAGAGTGGCCAGCAGGTCAAGGGAGGTTCTCCTCCCTCTCTGTGCTGCATTGCTGAGGCCATATCTGGAGTATTGTGTCCAGTTCTGGGCTCTCAGGTTCAAGAATAGAATAGAATAGAATAGAATAGAATAGAATAGAATAGAATAGAATAGAATAGAATAGAATGAAATGGAATGGAATAGGATAGGATAGGATAGGATAGGATAGGATAGGATAGGATAGGATAGGATAGGATAGGATAGGATAGGATAGGATAGGATAGGATAGGATAGGATTAACCAGGCTGGACCTTCAAGATCATCAAGTCCAACCTATCACCCAACACCATCTGATCAACTAAACCAAGGCTGAGGGAGCTGGGGTTGTTTAGCCTGGAGAAGAGGAGGCTCAGGGGAGACCTTCTTGATCTCTACAACTCCCTGAAGGGAGGTTGCAGCCAGGTGGAGGTTGGTCTCTTCTCCCAGGCACCCAGCACTAGAACAAGAGGACACAGTCTCAAGCTGTGCCAGGGGAAGTTTAGGCTGGAGGTGAGGAGAAAGTTCTTCCCAGAAAGAGTAATTGGCCATTGGGATGTGCTGCCCAGGGAGGTGGTGGAGTCATCATCACTGGAGGTGTTTAGGAAGAGCCTGGATGAGGCACTTGGTGCCATGGTTGAGTTGATCAGATGGTGTTGGGTGATAGGTTGGACTGGATGATCTCTGAGGTCTTTTCCAAGCTGGTTAACTCTGTATTCTGTATTCTTGTTAAAGCAATGAGAGTGATGCCAAATCATCAGGATATCTCTGGGTGAAAGGGAGAAGGACAGGGAACCACATGGATGCAGCTTCTTTGAGGCATTCTCTCTTTTTCACTTTCATTGTCTTTGAGATGTTGAGCATCTGAAGGACTTTTCCCATCAGGTGCAAACAACTTTAATTTTGAGCCCAGCGGCTCCAAATTGATTTGATCTCATTTAAACCCCAACTAATTAATTAAAACCACTTGACAATGCCCCTTTCATGTTTAACCAAGGAGCACATCGTACTCCAGCTGAGCTGCTAGATGTTTATCTTATTAGCAGGCTTCCCAAAGCTTGGAGGAAAGGATTTCCATGCAGGTTCTCCACCTGCCTTTAATTACACCTAAAGAACTCAGCTCATTATAACTCCACTGCAAACTTTGCTCACAAGAGCATCCTGCAGCCTGCACTTGGGTTCAAGAGGGGATTGGATGTGGCACTTAGTGCCATGGTTTAGTCATGAGGTCTGTGGTGACAGCTTGGACTTAGTGATCTTTGAGGTCTCTTCCAATCTTGGTGATTCTGTGATTCTGTGAATACCTTCTCCCACACTCATTCTCATCTGCCTCTCTCCATTTCCCAGTGGAAATTCCTCAGCCTCAGACCTCAGGAAGCCATAGCAAATCAGAGAATCAGCCAGGTTGGAAAAGACCTCATAGACCATCAAGTCCAACCTATCACCTAATACCCAACACCTCCTGATAACTAAACCATGGCTCCAAGTGCCACATCCAAGCCTTCCTTGAACACCTCCAGTGATGGTGACTCCACCACCTCCCTGGGCAGCACATCCCAATGGCCAATAACTATTTCTATGAAGAACTTTCTCCTCACCTCCAGACTAAACCTCCCCTGGCACAGCTTGAGACTGTGTCCTCTTGTTCTGGTACTGCTTGCCTGGGAGAAGAGACCAACCCCCACCTGGCTACAACCTCCCTTCAGGGAGCTGTAGAGAGCAATGAGGTCTCCCCTCCATTTCTGGCACAGTGAGTGCTTTGGAATTGATTCAGCTATGAAATAAATACACTGTGGAGATAGGCATCATGGAATCATTGGATGGTAGGGGTTGGGAGGGACCTCCAGACAGCATCGAGTCCAATCCCCCTGCCAAAGCAGGATCACACAGGAACACATCCAGATGGGGCCTGAAGGTCTCCAGAGCAGGAGACTCCACAACCTCTCTGGGCAGCCTGCTCCAGGGCTCCAGCACCCTCACAGCAAAGTTTTTCCTCATGTTCATAGAATCATAGAACCAATAAGGTTGGAAAAGACCTCAGAGGTCATCAAGTCCAACCTGGCACCCAACACTCCCTGTCGGCTAAACCACAGCACCAAGTGCCACATCCAATCCCCTCTTGAACACCTCCAGGGATGGGGACTCCACCACCTCCCTGGGCAGCACATTCCAATGGGTAATTCCTCTTTCTGTGAAGAGCTTTCTCCTCACCTCCAGCCTAAACTTCCCCTGGCACAGCTTGAGACTGTGTCCTCTTGCTGTTGAAGCAGAACTTTCTGGGTTAGTTTGTGTTCATTGTCCCTCAGCCTATCAGAGAAGCCCCCTGAAAAGAGCCTGGCCCCTTCTTTTTGGCCTTCAGATACTTAGAAACGTTCAGAAGATCTCCTGAAATTAGAAACCTCGTTAGAATTCATCGATGTGGAGATTCACAGCCAGCAACCAACAAGCTGAGGGATCCTGCAGGGAGCTGGGGCTGTGGGTGGCGTACAGCAAGGGTGTGAACGGCTCTCCCGCACGGGGGGGTTCCACCATATGCTCCTCTCTCCTGCCCACCCCTCACAGAAGCTGTGTGTGCAGCAGAGAGCTGTGCTGGCTGGAAGCTGCCTGGGTGCTGTGGTACCCCCTCTGAGCTCGCCTCTTCCAGCCACCCTCCATGGATTTGGGTTTCTGGCTCCACACAAGACCTTTCCTCATCCCACTCGGCCCCATGCCACACCTGTACTGCCCTGCAGCTCACAGAATCACTGAGTGTGTGGTGGGGGGGGGGGGGGGGGGGAAGGGGAGGGGTTGGGGGTTGGAAGGGACCTTTGGAGATGGTGGTTGAGTCACTCAGTGCCATGGTTTAGTTGAGTGAGGCTCTAGCTGTCCTCGAGTGCGGCTCTAGCTGTGCTCAAGTGCCTGCTGTGGCCTCTCTCTGTCTCACCTGGAGGTGTCATCTTCCTCAGTGGCCCCAGATTTCTTCAGAACACAACTGCAGTGAGGATGGCTGAGGAGAATGGAATGGAATGAAATGGAATGGAATGGAATGGAATGGAATGGAATGGAATGGAATAGAATAGAATAGAATAGAATAGAATAGAATAGAATAGAATAGAATAGAATAGAATAGATCAGGTTGGAAGAGACCTTCAAGATCATCGTGTCCAACCTAAAGCCTATGAGGCTTTGGGCCAGGGAGGAGCTCAGGAGGGTTTTGGCCAAGGAGGAGATGAGAGGAGGGTTTGGGTCAAGCTGAAGCTCAGGACAGTAGTGGCTTCATTTGGGGCTGCTCCCTCCAAAGTTGCTGCCTGGGGTGGGCAGGGCAGGTGACTTTCTGCACCTTGCCTCTGCTGCCAGTTGGCAGGTGACCCATCCTTGGTCTTCCAGGTGTTCAGAAAAGGCTTGGCTGTGGCACTTGGAGCCATGGTTTAGTTGTCAGGAGGTGTTGGGTGACAGGTTGGACTCAATGATCTCTGAGGTCTTTTCCAACCTTATTGATTCTATGATCAGATGGTGTTGGGTGATAGGTTGGACTTGTTGATCTCCAAGGTCTTTTCCAACCTGGTTCATTCTGTATTCTGTATTCTGCAATTTAGATGACCCAGTCCAACCCCACTGCTAAAGCAGGGTCACCCACATCAGGTTGCACAGGAACATGTCCAGGTGGCTCAGGAATCTTTTCAGAGGAGACTCCACAACCTCTCTGGGGAGCTTCAGGGCTCCATCACCCTGACAGCAAAGAAGCTTTTTAAGTTCAAGGGAAACCTCCTGGGTTCCAGCTTGTGCCTGTTGCCACTTGTCCTGTCACTGGGTGCCACTGAAAAGAGCCCAGCCCAATCCTCTTGCCTCCCACCCTTTAGCTACTGATCAGCATTGATCAGATCCCCTCCCCTCTCAGGCTGCTCTTCCCCAGGCTATAGAGCCCCAGGTCTCCCACCTTCTCCATGTAAGAAAGATGCTGCAGTGCCCTCAGCACTTTTGTGGCCTCTGTTGGACTCTTTCCAACAGTTCCCTGTCCCTCCTGAACTGGGAAGCCCAGAACTGCACACAATACCCCAGATGTGGCCTCAGCAGAGCAAAGCAGAGGGGCAGGAGAATCATCCTTGACCTGCTGGCCACACTCTTCTTAGTGCACCCCAGGATACCATTGGCTTTCTTGGCCACAAAAGCACATTGCTTGGCTCATGGGGAGCCTGTTGTCCACCAGCACTCCCAGGTGTGCAGAGCTGCTTCCCAGCAGGTCACTGCTCACCTGTACTGCTGCAGGGAGTTATTCCCTCCCAGTGTTGCACCATTCCCAGCTTTCCACCCAGAAGCTTCAGAGCTGGGACCAGAGCCTGTGGGGCCACACTTCTGCAGCTCCCTGGCTGCAGGGTCGAGATGCAAATACTCTTCTGCTAGACAAGGCTGGGGATGGACTTTGAGCATCTCCCATGGTATTTTTCCACAGCAACAGATGCCTCCCAACATGCAGATGGTTAGTCACACGAAGCAGAAATAACACAGAATCCAGATCAGATTGGGCCTCCCTCCTTTCCTCAGCCTGGAGGCTGGGAGGATAATTTGCCTGTGCTCAAGGAGTCCTTTTGGAAAACACAAACAACATCTTGCCACGTGCTGGCCTTTTTGTGTTGGCTGGGTTGGATTTCAGTGCCTGAAAGAGAAAACAACCAAGCCTACAAAAACCTGTTGTGACAACCTGGTGGAGAGATGCTACTCAAAAGTGTTGGCTGAGCTGAGTGACATCATCCATGCCAGCTCAGGACTCCTAGTTGCCCCAAATGGTGGGGTCATGCCAACCTCATGAAGCTCAACAAGGCTAAGTGCAAGGTCCTGCACCTGGATCAGGGCAATGCCAAGCACAAATCCAGGCTGGGCGAGGAGTTGCTTTGAGAGCAGTCTGCAGGAGAAGGCCTTGGTGGTGTCAGGTGGTGACAAACTCCCCAGGAGCCAGCAATGGTCCCTGGCAGCCCAGCAGGCAGCTGTGTGCTGAGCTGCAGCCAGAGCAGGGAGAGCAGCAGCACAGGGAGGGGATTCTGCCCCTCTGCTCTGCTCAGACCCCACCTCCAGTTCTGGTGCCCCCAGCACAAGAAGGACCTGGAGTTGCTGGAGAGGATCCAGAGGAGGCCACCAAGATGATCAGAAGGCTGAAGAACCTCCCTTATGGAGCCAGGCTGGGAGAGTTGGGGCTGTTCAGCCTGGAGAAGAGAAGGCTCCAGGGAGACCTCAGAGCAGCCTTCCAGGACCTGAAGGGCTGCAGGAGAGCTGGGGAGGGACTTTTGACAAGGACCAGGAATGATAGGGTGAGGGACAATGGCTTTGAGCTGGAAGAGGGGAGACTGAGACTGGAGATGAGGAAGAAATTGTTGAGAGTGAAGGTGGTGAGACACTGCAATAAGTTGCCCAGGGAGGCTGTGGCTGCCCCCTCCCTGGAGGTGATCAAGGCCAGGTTGGATGAGGCCTTGAGCCACCTGGGCTGGTGGGAGGTGTCCCTGCCCCCAGCAGGAGTTTAGAACTAGGTGATCTGTAAGATCCTCTTTCAGATGATCCTTTCCAACCCACAGCATGCTATGGTTCCATGTAATGAACTACCAGGTAAAACAGCCTGGCCCAGTTCCAAGCAGCCACCATCCCTCTCAGAGTCTGGTGTGGCAGCAGGGAGAGGAGGCTGCCTGTGAGGCACAGCTCTCAGCCCTCTCCCTCTCCCTGCTGCTCCATCAAGCAGCTCCATTAGGATTTCCCCCGTCGAGCTGGGATTATTTCCTATACTTCTATTTCTTGTTCAAATGTATAGAAATTAATTTTCTGCTCATAATTTCAGTCCCCCCTGGGACATTAGCAGGCTGGATGTAAAAATGGAACATCATTAGGGTGTCAGGTAATGGGGATGAGTGTGACTAATAACCTGAGTGTCATTGATTTAATAATCTAATAACTCCCCTGCACACTCAGCGCTCGGGCTCCCAAAGCTGCAGATGGAGATTTAAACCTGGCTCCAGCCAAAGATTGGAATCAGCACCTCAGCTTTAGGGATCAGAACCAGTGATAAGCAACCCCATGCCTGGGATCCAGAAAAAAAGATGCTCCAGCAGGGGAAGGAGCTGGCTGCTATCTGTCTGCGGCTCGCGCCGCGAAGCAGGAAGGTTCTTCGTTCCCCGGGGCTGACAGCAGCAGGAGGTCACAGCTCCTGCACAGAGATGTTTCTCAGGCTCAAAGAGGAATACTGCTGTGGTGGGTTGAAATTCCACCCCTCCCCCCAAACATAAAATTGCCAGACCAGCTCAGCTGGAAGCAAATGAAGCTGTATTTACAAGCACGACTACAACCTACAGCATGAAATGCGATGGATCTGCACAGAATCTAAGAAGGACATTGAGAAGCTTGAAGGTGTCCAGAGAAGGGCAATGAGGCTGGGGAGGGGTCTGGAGCACAGCCCTGTGAGGAGAGGCTGAGGGAGCTGGGGCTGCTTAGCCTGGAGAAGAGGAGGCTCAGGGGAGACCTTCTTGCTCTCTCCAACTCCCTGAAGGGAGGTTGTAGCCAGGTGGGGATTGGTCTCTTCTCCCAGGCAATCAGCACCAGAACAAGAGGACACAGTCTCAAGCTGTGCCAGGGGAAGTTCAGGCTGTATGTTAGGAAGAAATTCTTCACAGAGAGAGTGATTGCCCATTGGAATGTGCTGCCCAGAGAGGTGGTGGAGTCACTGGAGTCCCTGGAGGTGTTCAAAAGGGGATTGGATGTGGTACTTGGAGCCATGGTTTAGTAGTCATGAAGTGTTGGGTGGCAGGTTGGACTTGATGATCTCTGAGGTCTTTCCCAACCTTATTGATTCTATGATTGTATGAAAATAGTCAATGTTTGCATATGTTTGCAATTTATAAACAGCACAAGAATCCCCCCCTGGATAAAACCAGGGGGTTACCAACAGCTTCCCCCTCCCTGCTCCCTTCCCTCTCCTGCGGTACACAGGACAAGAGAAAGAAGAGCAGAGAGTAGTTTGTCAGTACTTAGGCACAGCAAAGCAATGCAGCCAAGGTCAGCAAAGCCAGCAGAAGCCAGAGCCAGTATCTGCTAGAGCAAAGAAGCTGCAAAGAGAGAAAGTTAGTTTACAGCTCTAACTTGATGTTGGTTTTCAGACCAATGGGATTATTTGAGTCATAGAATCATAGAATGGTTTGTGTTGGAAGAGACCTTAAAGATCATCCAGTTCCAACTTCCCTTCCGTGGGCAGAGACACTTCCCACTAGATGAAACCCAAAGCCCTCTCCAACTTGGCCTTGAGCACCTCCAGCAAAGAACATCCACACAACCCCCCTGGGCAACCTGTTCCAGTGTCTCACCACCCTCACTGTAAGGAATTTCTTCCAGTCTCAATCTACTCTCTTCCAGCTTTGGGACACGAATTAGAATAGAATAGAATGGAATGGAATGGAATGGAATGGAATAGAATAGAATAGAATAGAATAGAATAGAATAGAATAGAATAGAATAGAATAGAATAGAATAGAATGGACCAGGTTGGAAGAGACCCTTCAAGATCATCGCATCCAACCTATCAACCGATCCAACACCACCTAATCAATTAACCCATGGCACCAAGCACCCCATCAAGTCTCCTCCTGAACACCTCCAATGATGGTGACTCCACCTGGAATAACCTGAGGTATTCATTTGGAGGACAGCTCCCACACCATCATCTGAGCTCCTTGCAGAGGTGTTTAAGAGTCGTGGTAGGTGCAGCACTTAGGGGCATGGCTTAGTCAAGGGGCTGTTGGTGTGAGGCTAATGATTTGACTCAATGATCTCAAAGGTCTTATCCAGTCTAGGCAATTCTGTGACCACTTTGTCCTTAGAGCATCTCCTTAGCCAGGCCTGTCCCTCACCCTGAGTTTTGGGGTTGCAGTCCCCCCAGGCAGCATCACCAGGCCAGCCCCACCCTGTGCTGAAGGTGTTGCTTCCCCCTGGCAGCTCCAGGCTGAGCTAGGAGATGGATCTCAGCCAGGGGGTATGAAGGCACCCAGAGATGCCTGCTAACGAGACATGACAGCAGGTTTATTATCATTTGGTTGGAGCAGGGACTATCCATCTTGTCAAACTGCCTGTGAAAATCCCATTCCCCAGCAAGGCACCTCCAGGCTTGGCCAGTCTGGGCTCTGTGTGCCACTGTTAATGCAGCAAAACTTGCCTCTGCCTGGCACTGCTCTGACACCAGGGAGGACAAATGCCCTCTGGGCAGAATCTTTGGCTGCAGGAGCTTCAAGCCCCTTCCAGGAGGAGTTTTCTGCAAACAATTCTGCCCTTTTCTTTTTTTTTTTTTTTCCAGGCTGTGCTCTGAAGGCCACATCAGTCTTTGCCAACACCACTTCACCTCAAGCATATTTACTTGTTTCCAGTTAACTTCACCCAGATAACAGGAAAACTCCCCAGGGAGTTGCCATAGAAACACCTGATGAAGACCAGGCGAGATTAGGGCAGCAGAGCCCAAAGATACTGTTAAGATTAAAAGAGATTTAGCTCCTTGCTCTGTGGGTATCATTCCCCTGGAAAAGGAGCAAAAAGAGGAGGTGAAATGGAAAATGTCCTGCGTGGTTAGTGATGGAGCAGCTGCTGATAGCTCCATTCCCACCAGCACATTCATCACCACAAAGCAGCAGAAGAGCCTTTCCAAGGTCCCCTCTGAAAGTTTCCAGCCTCACAGAAACATAGAATCATTTTGGCTGGCAAAGACCTCCAAGATCATTGAGTCCAGATGTCAAGCCAACACCACCATGGCCATCAAACCAGGCCCCAAAATTTCAGTTGGAAAACATCTCTGAGGTCACCAAGTCCAGCTGTCAAGCCAACACCACCATGGCCATCAAACCAGGTCCCAGGATTTCAGTTGGAAAACATCTCTGAGGTCACCAAGTCCAGCTGTCAAGGCAACACCACCATGGCCATCAAACCAGGCCCCAAGATGTCAGTTGAAAAACATCTCTGAGGTCACCAAGTCCAACTGTCTAGCCAACACCACTATGGCCATCAAACCAGGCCCCAAGATTTCAGTTGGAAAAAATCTTTGAGGTCACCAAGTCCAGCTGTCAAGCCAACACCACCATGGCCATCAAACCAGGCCCCAAGATTTCAGTTGGAAAACATCTCTGAGGTCACCAAGTCCAAGTCAAGCCAACACCACCATGGCCATCAAACCAGGCCCCAAGATTTCAGTTGGAAAACATCTCTGAGGTCACCAAGTCCAAGTCAAGCCAACACCACCATGGCCATCAAACCAGGCCCCAAGATTTCAGTTGGAAAACATCTCTGAGGTCACCAAGTCCAGCTGTCAAGCCTACACCACCATGGCCATTAAACCAGGCCCCAAAGTGCTATGGCCACAGGTTTCTTGAACCCCTCCAGGGATGGGGACTCCACCACCTCCCTGGGCAGCCTGTGCCAACCCCTGACCACTCTTGCACCAAAGACATTTTCCCTCATCTCCAGCCTAACTCTCCCCTGGTGGAACTTGAGGCCATTTCTTCTCATCCTATCACTTGATACTTGGGAGAAAGACCAACCCCCACCTGGCTCCAGCCTCCTTTCAGGGAGTTACAAAGGAGCAAGTGCAGCTCTGCTGAATCTCAATAGGACATTCTAGTCCCATCTGCAAAAAGGTGTTGAAAACGTGCCCAGGCCTTTTCCACTGCCCAGTGACATTGACAAGCCTTTCAGCAAAGCAGTGTCCTTCTGCATAATGGACTGAGAAGGTTAGGATTAAATAGAAGAGAGAAATGGAACAGGAAGTCAAGGGCTTAGCTACCATTAGCAGCTGCCGGAGTGGCAGGCAGCCTCGTTTCGGGCGATTTCCCAAAGCCTTTGTCCAAGCCATTCACTCAGCAACATGCTATTAAGAAAAGAGATGTCCTAAGAAGTACTTCTTAGTATATAAAATATTTAATTGTTTTTTGCTATCCAACTCCATTCTTTGGATGCAGTTCTGCTAAGTTTCAAACAGAAAGGCCCAGCGACGAGAAGGCGGTGTCCTGGGCTTCCGCACGAGCCAAATTGTGGGGACAGCTGCTGGGCTTCCTCCTGCCTGATGCTCACAGCCACAGGTACTGAGGGGCAGCAGAAATTAGTTGTCCTTAACTGTAAAATAGAAGAGGAGAAAGTGGCCAAGAAGGCCAATGGCATCCTGGCCTGCATCAGGAACAGTGTGGCCAGCAGGACAGGGAAGTCATTGTGCCCTGTGCTCAGCACTGGTTAGGCTACACCTTGAGTCCTGTACCCACTTCTGGGCCCCTCAATTTCAGAAGGACATTGAGAGACTTGAAGGTGTCCAGAGAAGGGCAATGAGGCTGGGGAGGGGTCTGGAGCACAGCCCTGTGAGGAGAGGCTGAGGGAGCTGGGGTTGCTTAGCCTGGAGAAGAGGAGGCTCAGGGGAGACCTTCTTGCTCTCTCCAACTCCCTGAAGGGAGGTTGTAGCCAGGTGGGGGTTGGTCTCTTCTCCCAGGCACCCAGCACCAGAACAAGAGGACACAGTCTCAAGCTGTGCCAGGGGAGATTTAGGCTGGAGGTGAGGAAGAAACTCTTCCCAGCAAGAGAGATTGGCCATTGGGATGTGCTGCCCAGGGAGGTGGTGGAGTCATCATCACTGGAGGTGTTTAGGAAGAGCCTGGATGAGGCCCTTGGTGCCATGGTTTAGTTGATCAGATGGTGCTGGCTGATAGGTTGGACTTGATGCTCTCTGAGGTCTTTCCCAACCTGGTTAATTCTATTCTAAGACTCCAGGGAGACCAGAGAGCAGCATTCCCCTACCTGAAGGGAGCTACACATGAAGTTTGGAGGGACTTTTGATGAAGGCTAGGAGTGACAGGGCAAGGGGCAAAGGCTTTGAGCTGGAAAAGGAGAGGCTGAGACTGGAGATAAGGGTGAAAATCTTTGAAGTGAGGGTTGTGAGATACTAGAACAGGTTGCTCAGGGACGTTGTGGATGTGCCCTCCCTGGAGGTGTTGAAGCCCAGGTTGGATGAGGCCTTGAGCAAACTGGGCTGGTGGGAGGTGTCCCTGCCCAGGGCAGGGGCTTGGAACTGGATGGTCTTTAAGGTCTCTTCCAACCCAAACCCTTCTGTGACTCTATGATTCTGAGATTCATGAACCCTCCCAATTTTTCTGATGTGTGTGGAGCTCCTTTGGCAATTAGTCATTGAAGGAAAGGTTGCTTCAGTCCTGTGAAGCACATTTTAGTTGCAGCAGGTTTCTCTATCCTAACAGCAAGCTTCCCTTTCCACTATTTGTCCTGATGGGGATTGTCAGCTGGAATTTGCAGGTGTATTTCTCTTACAGCCAATGGGCTGGTTAATTAACACATCCTCCATGAATCAAAGGTGAAGCTGATGAAGGCAGGGAGCCTAAAGAAAATAAGATCTTCATCAGGATTGGGTGTGGGCCTACTCAGGACCCAGAGGACAAACAGCCCTTAGCAGAGAGGTGAAATCATGTGCACAAGCTCTGAAATATCTCAAGGGAAGAAAGAAAAACAATCACTGCCCACCAAAAAACAGCAAGAAGTTTGGAAGGAAAAGAAAACATGGAAAGAAACCTTCCCCTGCTCCACTCTGCTGAGACCACAGCTGGAGCTCTGGGGCCAGTTCTGGAGCCTCTGTGCTGGGAAGGATCTGGAGGCGCAGGAAGGTGTCCAGAGAAGGGCCATGAGGATGAGCAGAGGGCTGGAGCTGCTCTGCTATGAGGACAGACTGAGGGAGTTGGGGTTGTGCAGTCTGGAGAAGAAAAGGCTCTGAGGAGGCCTTCTTGTGGCCTTCCAGTATCTGAAGGGGGCTCCAAGAAAGCTGAGGAGGGACTTTTGAGGGTGTCAGTGAGTGATAGGACTGGGGGGGATGGAGCAAAACTAGAAGTGGGTAGATTGAGATTGGATGTTAGGAAGAAGTTGTTCCCCAGGAGGGTGGTGAGAGACTGGCAGAGGTTGCCCAGGGAGGTGGTGGCAGCCTCCTGCCTGGAGGTGTTTGCAGCCAGGCTGGATGTGGCTCTGAGAAACCTGGAATAGAATAGAATAGAATAGAATAGAATAGAATAGAATAGAATAGAATAGAATAGAATAGAATAGAATAGAATAGAATAGAATAGAATAGAATAGAATAGAATAGAATAGAATGAACCAGGTTGGAAAAGACCTTTGAGATCTAGCATCAGGTGTCCCTGCCCATGGCAGGGTGGTTGGAATTGGAGGATCTTTGAAGTCCCTTCTTCCCCTAACAATTCTATGATCCTATGATTTGATAGCCAGCACACAGCATGGCCAAAAATCCTGACTGTAAGGCAGAGGAGGTTGGGCAGAATCCATTGGGAGCTTTGTGAGTCCATTTATCTTAATTGCATTCATGTGGTTGCAGGGTGATTCGATTTGACCTTGAGATAATTGATGTCTGGTTTTTTTTATGTGCATTTCTGACAGGTGTGAAGGGCACCTCGAGCAGGGGATGGATTGTACCTGTGCTCAAAGTTGTGGGGAATGCTCTTAATGGCAAAACAAAGTAGTGTATTAAAATCCATAAAGAAAGGGGGATGCAAACTGGTAGTCAGGGTAAATTATATCAATGACTGTGGTTTACACCACAGGATCACAGGCTCACAGGATGTCAGGGGTTGGAAGGGACCCCAAGAGATCATCAAGTTCAACCCCCCTGCCAGAGCAGGAGCAGAGAATCCAGCATAGGCCACACAGGAACACATCCAGATGGGGCTGGAAAGGCTCCAGAGAAGGAGACTCCACCACCTCTCTGGGCAGCCTGCTCCAGGCCTCCAGCACCCTCACTGTAAAGAAGCTTCTCCTCATGTTGAGTTGAAACCTTCTCTGTTCCGTCTTGAACCTGTTCAGTATTCAGTATAACTAAGGTTGGAAGAGACCTCAAAGATCATCGAGTCCAACCTGTCTGTTGTTCCTTGTCTTATCACTGTGCACCACAGAAAAGAGCTTGGCCCCCTCCACTTGACCCCCACCCCTCAGCTATTGATGGACCTTGATCAGATCCCTCTCAGCCTTCTCTTCTCCAGACTAAACAGCCCCAGGGCTCTCAGTCTCTCTTCACAGGGGAGATGCTCAAGTCCCCTGATCATCCTTGTGGCTCTCTGTTGGAGTCACTCCAGCAGGTCTCTGTCCTTCTTGAACTGGGGAACCCAAAACTGGACACAGGATTGCAGGTGTGGCCTCAGCAGGGCAGAGTAGAGGGGCAGTAGTGTCAGCAGGGGCCGACAGGCTATCTATCTGCACAGCACACTCACATCTCCCACTTAGTGAAGGCACAAGAGTTTTTTTCCCCCTTGCCAGGAATACCAGGCAGGTCCTGGCTTTGGAAACACAAAGTGAGAATCCATAGTTAATCATAGAATCAACCAGGTTGGAAAAGACCCCAGAGATCATCAAGTCCAAACTATTAGGCAATACCTAACACCTTCCTATGGGCAATCACTGGAAGCACAGAAACATTTAGGTTGGAAAGGAACTTCAGGATCACTGAGTCTAACAATCAACCCTTCTCTACCAAGTCCACCACTGAGCCATATCCCAAGCACCAAGCACGAGGAGAGGCTGAGGGAGCTGGGGTTGCTTAGCCTGGAGAGAAGAAGACTCAGGGGTGACCTTATTGCTCTCTACAGCTACCTGAAGGGAGGTTGTAGACAGGCAGAGGTTGGTCTCTTCTCCCAGGCAGCCAGTACCAGAACAAGAGGACACAGTCTCAGGCTGTGCCAGGGGAGGTTTAGGTTGGATGTTAGGAAGAAGTTCTATACAGAGAGAGTGATTGCCCATTGGAATGGGCTGCCCAGGGAGGTGGTGGAGTCAACATCCCTGGAGGTGTTCAGGAGGAGACTTGACAGGGTGCTTGGTGCCATGGGTTAGTTGATTAGGTGGTGTTGGATTGGTTGATGGGTTGGATGTGGTGATCTTGAAGGTCTCTTTTCTCCTCTCCTCTCCTCTCCTCTCCTCTCCTCTCCTCTCCTCTCCTCTCCGAACCTCTCCGAACCTCTCCGAACCTCTCCGAACCTCTCCGAACCTCTCCTCTCCGAACCTCTCCTCTCCTCTCCTCTCCGAACCTCTCCTCTCCGAACCTCTCCTCTCCGAACCTCTCCTCTCCGAACCTCTCCTCTCCTCTCCGAACCTCTCCTCTCCGAACCTCTCCTCTCCTCTCCTCTCCTCTCCTCTCCTCTCCTCTCCTCTCCTCTCCTCTCCTCTCCTCTCCTCTCCTCTCCTCTCCTCTCCGAACCTCTCCTCTCCGAACCTCTCCTCTCCTCTCCGAACCTCTCCTCTCCTCTTTGCAGACAGCATTTCAATACCTCCAGGGATGGTGGCTCCACCACCTCCCTGAGCAGCCTGTTCCAGTGCCTGACAACCTTACTGTGAAAGATTTTCCCCTAATGTCCAGCCTGAACATCCCCTTGAGGGAGCTTGAGGCCGTTGCCCTCTTGTTCTACCACTTGGCTGCCTGGGAGAAGAATAATGTTATGATATTATATTTTCAATACTATCAATCCCTAAAATGTGAATGCAAGGGGCCTGCAGGTGCCTGGATTTATGAGTGCTCATCAACCCTAAATGCAGGCATGGGGCCTCCTGCTTGACTCATTCCAGCTCTGGGTGGATTTGAATTATTTAGGCGGGTTACCAGAGACCCAAGGTCTATATTCTCATATACCTTCTGGATTTGACAGTGACTGACTGAGAGGAGATCTGCTCAGTGCTGATCAATATCAAAAGGGTCATGAGGGTGGAGCTGGGCTCTTTTCAGCGGCTGATCAATAGACTCCTTGCTCTGAGGAGAGGCTGAGGGAGCTGGGGTTGCTTAGCCTGGAGAAGAGGAGGCTCAGGGGAGACCTTCTTGATCTCTACAACTCCCTGAAGGGAGGTTGTAGCCAGGTGGGGGTTGGTCTCTTCTCCCAGGCAACCAGCACCAGAACAAGAGGACACAGTCTCAAGCTGTGCCAGGGGAGGTTTAGGCTGGATGTTACAAAGAAATTCTTTCCAGCAAGAGAGATTGGCCATTGGAATGTGCTGCCCAGGGAGGTGGTGGAGTCACCATCACTGGAGATGTTTAGGAAAAGCCTGGATGAGACACTTGGTGCCATGGTTTAGTTGATTAGATGGTGTTGGGTGATAGGTTGGACTTGATGATCTCAAAGGTCTCGTCCAACCTGGTTAATTCTATTCTATTCTATTCTATTCTATTCTATTCTATTCTATTCTATTCTATTCTATTCTATTCTATTCTATTCTATTCTATTCTATTCTATTCTATTCTATTCTATTCTTCCATTCCATTCTATTCCATTCTATTCTAATATGAAAAGGGTCATGAGGATGGGGCTGAGCTCTTTTCAGTGGCAGCCAGGGACAGCACAAGGGGCAATGGGTGCAGACTGAAACCCAGGAGGTTTCACTTGAACTTGAGAAAGTTCTTTGTTGTGATGGTGCTGGAGCCCTGGAGCAGGCTGCCAAGGGAGTTTGTGTCTGCTGCCCCTCAACCCTTCAGGTTGTCTGGGGCTCTGAGCAACCTGATTTAGTTGAAGATGTCCCTGCTGGCTGCAGGGTGGTTGAATGAGATGATCATTAAAGGTCCCTTCCTACCCAAACATTTCTGTGACACATGAAGGCTGTAGGTACAAACCACAAACCTTCTTCATTTCCTGGATGTGCTCTTCAGAGGGATCATTTCCTGGTGTAGACCACATGTGGCATGGGATACACTCCAACAGTTCTCCATGGAGGCTTTGATATTGAACAGTTAAATGCAACATTAAAGAGCCACAGTTGCAGGGAAATGCTTTGCTTCATTGACCAGCTGTAAAATAGCCTTCTGCAGGAAGATCACAGGCTCACAGGATGTCAGGGGTTGGAAGGGACCTCTGCAGATCATCCAGCCCAAACCCCCTGCCAGAGCAGGAGCAGAGAATCCAGCACAGGTCACACAGGACCTCGACCAACTGGACAGATGGGCAGAGTCCAACAGGATGGCATTCAACAAGTCCAAGTGCCAGGTGCTGCACTCTGGCCACAGCAACCCCATGCAGAGCTACAGGCTGGGGACAGAGTAGCTGGAGAGCTCCCAAACAGAGAGGGACCTGGGGGTGATGATTGACAGCCACCTGAATATGAGCCAGCAGTGTGCCCAGGTGGCCAGGAGGGCCAATGGCATCCTGGCCTGCATCAGGAACAGTGTGGCCAGCAGGAGCAGGGAGGTCATTGTGCCCTGTGCTCAGCACTGCTTAGGCCACACCTTGAGTCCTGTGTCCAGTTCTGGGCTCCTGAGTTTAAGAAGGACATCGAAACACTTGAAGGTGTCCAGAGAAGGGCAACAAGGCTGGGGAGAGGCCTCGAGCACAGCCCTGTGAGGAGAGGCTGAGGGAGCTGGGGTTGCTTAGCCTGGAGAAGAGGAGGCTCAGGGGTGACCTCATTGCCCTCTACAACTACCTGAAAGGTGGTTGTAGCCAGGAAGGGTTTGGTCTCTTCTGCCAGGCAATCAGCACCAGAACAAGAGGACACAGTCTGAAGCTGTGCCAGGGGAGGTTCAGGCTGGATGTTAGGAAGAAATTCTTCACAGAGAGAGTGATTGGCCATTGGAATGTGCTGCCCAGAGAGGTGGTGGAGTCACCATCACTGGAGGTGTTCAGGAGGAGACTTGATAGGGTGCTTGGTGCTATGGTTGAGTTGATTAGGTGGTGTTGGATGATAGGTTGGATGCGATGATCTTGAAGGTCTCTTCCAACCTGGTCTATTCTATTCTATTCTATTCTATTCTATTCTATTCTATTCTATTCTATTCTATTCTATTCTATTCTATTCTATTCTATTCTATTCTATTCTATCCTATCTTATTCTATTCTATTCTATTCTATTCTATTCTATTCTATTCTATTCTATTCTATTCTATCCTATCCTATCCTATCCTATCCTATCCTATCTTGTTCTATTCTATTCTATTCTATTCTATTCTATTCTATTCTATTCTATTCTATTCTATTCTATTCTATTCTATTCTATAGGAGCCACCAGCAGGGCAGGACTGGGCAGGCAGGCACAGGGGCGACAGGGCAGGGAGGCTGAGCCAAAAGAGGCACATTTCCCCCAGGCTCTCTTCAGACACCAACAGCTCTTCTCCAGGAGACACTAAGTGACACCACCCTCCCTCCACCCCTCCCTCCCGGTTGCCTGCTTGCATTAGCATTCACCAGCTGTCAAGCTCTTGCTCAGTTCCAGGGAAATCTCCTGGATCTTCTCTGCTTTCAGTAATTCTGTTGAACTGCTGGGGTGAGCTCCTGCTGACACTGCAATTGTCAGATCCCCCTCTGCTTTTCTTGTATCTTCTGGGGTTTTTTTCCTCCCTTTCTCTTTGCTAACTTGAACCAATGCAGACCCCAGCAGCGAGGTGAGGCTCTCTGGCAGGGCACTGCAGTGCCTGCCAGCTCCTCAGGACTGTCTCCTAATGGAAAGCTCAGGCTCTTTGTAACAGCAACAACTCTTAGAGACACCAGGAGCTCACATCCCTTACCTAGGAGATGACACAGACTCCACATCTTCAAGAGCTGTCTAAGATAGAGAGGGAAAACAAGGAAATGGCCTGAAGCTGTGCCAGGGGAGAGCTAGGTTGGGGATGAGGAAAATGTCTTTGCTGCAAGAGTGGTCAGGGGTTGGATCAGGCTGCCCAGGGAGGTGGTGGAGTCCCCAGCCCTGGAGGTATTCGAGAAACCTGTGGCCATGGCACTTTGGGCCATGGTTTCATGGCCACGGTGGTGCTGGGTTGATGGTTGGATTTATGACCTTGGAGATGTTTTCCCACTGAAACAATTCTATGGTTCTATGATCTCCTGCTGCTCTGTGAGAATGGCCAGGCTGGCTCAAATGGAAGGTCCCTCTAGCCAGGTGTCCTGTCTCTAACACCGAGTGCTTGTTGTGGCTGGGCTTGTAGTGGCTGAAGAGCTGCCAAGCAGAAAGGGACCTGGGGGATACTGGCTGACAGCAGCTGAACAGGAGCCAGCAGTGTGCCCAGGTGGCCAAGAAGGCCAATGGCATCCTGGCCTGCATCAGGAACAGTGTGGCCAGCAGGAGCAGGGAAGTCATTGTGCCCTGTGCTCTGCATTGGTTAGGCCACACCTTGAGTCCTGTGTCCAGTTCTGGGCTCCTCAGTTTAGGAAAGATGTTGAGGTGCTGGAAGGTGTCCAGAGAAGGGCAAGAAAGCTGGGGAGGGGTCTGGAGCACAGCCCTGTGAGGAGAAGCTGAGGGAGCTGGGGTTGCTTAGCCTGCAGAAGAGGAGGCTCAGGGGAGACCTTCTTGCTCTCTCCAACTCCCTGAAGGGAGGTTGTAGCCAGGTGGGGGTTGGTCTTTTCTCCCAGGCAATCAGCACCAGAACAAGAGGACACAGTCTGAAGCTGTGCCAGGGGAAGTTTAGGCTGGAGGTGAGGAGAAAGTTCTTCACTGGGAGAATTGTTAGCCATTGGAGTGAGCTGCCCAGGGAGGTGGTGGAGTCCCCATCCCTGGAGGTGTTAAAGAGGGGATTGGATGTGGCATTGGATGATGTTTGAGGTCTCTTCCAACCTTAGTGACACTGTGATACTTGGAGCCATGGTGTAGTGGTCATGAGGTCTTGGGTGACAGGTTGGACTTGATGATCTTTGAGGTCTTTTCCAACCTTGTTGATTCTATCATTCTATGATTCTTGATGCCTAGAGAAAAGGTTAAGAATAGTACAAAAGCACAATGATAGCTGCCCAGGATTCTTTGATGGTCCTCAGTGATCCAGGCTTAGAGACTTTCTGATCCAGAGGTGATCTCCTGATGTGTAACAGTCCCACTGCATCCCTCTGCCATGATCACACCAGAGGCCAGCAGAGCCTCCTGTGGCAATGAGAGACCATAGCCTTGCTCAACATCTTCATCAGTGTCCTGGATGAAGGAACAGAGTGTGCTCTCAGCCAGTTTCCTGATGGTACCAGACTGGGAGGAGTGGCTGACAGCCTGTCATGCTGTGCTGCTATTCAGCCAGACCTGGCCAGGCTGCAGAGCTGGGCAGAGGGAAGCTCGTGAAGTTCAGCCAGGGCAGGTGTAGAGTCCTGTACCTGGGGAGGAACAACCTCCTGCAGCAGTACAGGTGAGGGGGGACCTGCTGGGAAGCAGCTGTGTGGAGAAGGACCTGGGAGTGCTGCTGGACAAGTTTACCACAAGCTAGCAATATGCCCTCAGGGCCAAGAAGACCAATAGTGTTCTGGGATGCATTAAGAGTGTGGCCAGAAGGTCAAGGGAGGTCCTCCTCCTCCTCTACTCTGCCCTGGTGAGGCCACATCTGGAGTATTGTGTCCAGTTGTGGGTCCCTTGTTGAAGGGAGACAGGGAACTACTGGAGAGAGTCCAACAGAGGGGTGATGAGGGGCCTGGAGCATCTCTGTGAGGAGGAGAAGCTGAAGCCTGGGGCCCTTAGCCTGGGGAAGGGCAGCCTGAGAGGGGATCTGATCAATGCTGATCAAAAGCCAAGGGGTGGAGGTCATGAAAATGGGGCTGGGCTCTTTCCACTGGTGCCCAGTGACAGGACAAGGGGCAATAGGCACAAACTGGAACCCAGGAAGTTTCACCTGAACATGAGGAGAAACCTTTGCTGTGAGGGTGCTGGAACCCTGGAGCAGGCTGCCCAGAGAGGCTATAGGGTCTCCTTCTCTGGTGTTCCTGGTGCAACCTGCTCTGGGTGACCCTGTTTTAGCAGGGGGGTTGGATTGGATGATTTCCAGAGGTGCCTTCCAAGCCTTACCATGCTGTGATTGTGTGAACATGTCAGGGGAGGACACAGCTCCTTCCTTTGTGCTGACAATTTCTCAAGCTGCAGCTGAGTTCACTCTCTCATGAAAAGCCCTGTGCACCAAGGCACCTCTCTCCTTGCTAACCTCCAAGCTCCAAAGAAAGCCCAGCCAGGGGCTCTCACTCATACCAGCCCCAGTGCCACCTTCTAATGGGCAGATATAATTGTTGGAGGGCAGAAAGAGACCTGGACCCCAATGTGGCTCAGATAGAAATGACTGTGGAAGGTTTGGTTCCTCACAGCTCTGCAGCCTCATAGCATAGGATCATAGAATCACAGAATTGTCAGGGTTGGAAGGGACCTCAAGGCTCAGCCAGTCCCAACCCCCCTGGCATGGCCAGGGACACCTCACACTACAGCAGGTTGCTCACAGCCACAGCCAGCCTGGCTGCAAACACCTCCAGGCAGGAGGCTTCCACCACCTCCCTGGGCAACCTGTGCCAGGCTCTCACCACCCTCATGGGCAACAACTTCTTCCTCACAGCCAATCTCAATCTGCCCACTTCTAGTTTTGCTCCATCCCCCCCCCCAGTCCTATCACTCCCTGACACCCTCAAAAGTCCCTCCCCAGCTTTCTTATATCCCCCTTCAGATACTGGAAGGCCACAATTAGGTCTCCTCAGAGCCTTCTCTTCTCCAGACTGCACAACCCCACCTCCCTCAGTCTGTCCTCACAGCAGAGCAGCTCCAGCCCTCTGCTCATCCTCATGGCCCTTCTCTGGACACCTTCCAGCACCTCCACATCCTTCCTGGCACAGAGGCTCCAGAATTGGACCCAGAGCTCCAGCTGTGGTCTCAGCAGAGTGGAGCAGAGGGGCAGAATCCCCTCCCTGGCCCTGCTGGCCACACTTCTCTTGCTGCAGCCCAGGCTGTGGTTGGCTCTCTGGGCTGCAAGTGCTCACTGCTGGCTCCTGTTAGGCTTCTCCTCCACCACTGGACAAAACCTTTAAACCCCTGGCTCACCTGAGCCCCTCTGGGCATTAGGTCAGTAAATGTTGTCCCCAAAAGCAGGCTGTGAGCTGGGTAGAGGCAGGCAGGCTTCCCTCCAATTTACTCAGGAGCTTTTTAGAAGTCATTCTTCCTCCCCAAGCTCAATTTAGCACCCGCAGAGCCTCGCTGCTTTCATGCAAGCGCTCGAATTGCCACAAGTGCTGAGCTGAGCTGGGATTTGAAGGGAAGGCTGCCTTGCTGTTCCTCCTGCCATTTAAACACCAAGCAAGGGGTACACTGGCAGAGAGGGCCAGAAATAGAATCTGAAACTTTCAAAGTGTCAGAATTGAATCCTGATGAACTGGGGGATTGAGAGGCAGCCAGCCAGCATTGCCTGGGCCTCCAAAGTGCCACTGCCAGCTGGCAGCCAGGCACCAGTGGTGTCCCCTAGGGATCAGTGCTGGGCCCCAGCCTGATCAATATCTTTATTGATGATCTGCATGAGGGGATTGACTCCATCATCAGTAAGTTTGCAGATGACACCAAGCTGGGGGCAGTTGATCTGTTAGAGGGTAGAAGAGGTCTGCAGAGGGACCTTGCCAGGCTGGAGAGATGGGCAGAGTCCAACAGGATGGCATTCAACAAGTCCAAGTGCCAGGTGCTGCACTTTGGCCACAACAACCCCATGCAGTGCTACAGGCTGGGAAGAGAGTGGCTGGAGAGCAGCCAGGAAGAGAGGAACCTGGGGGTAGAGGTTGACAGCAGCTGAACACGAGCCAGCAGTGTGCCCAGGTGGCCAAGAAGGCCAATGGCATCCTGGCCTGCATCAGGAACAGTGTGGCCAGCAGGAGCAGGGAAGTCATTCTGCCCCTGTACTCTGCACTGGTTAGGTTACACCTTCAGTCCTGTGTCCAGTTCTGGGCTCCTCAGTTTAGGAAAGATGTTGAGATGCTGGAAGGTGTCCAGAGAAGGGCAACAAAGCTGGGGAGGGGTCTGGAGCACAGCCCTGTGAGGAGAGGCTGAGGGAGCTGGGGTTGCTTAGTCTGGAGAAGAGGAGGCTCAGGGGAGACCTTCTTGCTCTCTCCAACTCCCTGAAGGGAGGTTGTAGCCAGGTGGGGGTTGG
Organism: Melanerpes formicivorus; assembly: GCF_026170545.1. NCBI lineage: Eukaryota > Metazoa > Chordata > Aves > Piciformes > Picidae > Melanerpes > Melanerpes formicivorus. Next base: position 406,391 of record NW_027142549.1, on the reverse strand, counting down.
TCTTTTCTCCCAGGCAATCAGCACCAGAACAAGAGGACACAGTCTCAAGCTGTGCCAGGGGAGGTTTAGGCTGGAGATGAGGAGAAAGTTCTTCACAGAGAGTAATTGGCCATTGGGATGTGCTGCCCAGGGAGGTGGTGGAGTCCCCATCCCTGGAGGTGTTCAAGGAAGGCTTGGATGTGGCACTTGGAGCCATGGTTTAGTTGTCAGGAGGTGTTAGGTATTAGGTAATAGGTTGGACTTGATGATCTCTGAGGTCTTTTCCAACCTGGTTGATCCTATGATTCTATGATTCTGTAAGTCTAAGCACTCACCCAGGGGCTTCAGAAAAGAAGTTTCAGATAGAGTAAGTCATTGGTGGTGGATGCCATAACCCTTGTGCTGTTCTGGAGCTGCCAAAAGTTTGGGGCTAGGTAAAACTAAATTTCCCACACAGACCCCCCCCATCCCCCACCCCTTTTTTCTGAGGAGAAATTGTTTTGCTGGAAGTTTCTGACCAGCTCTTGGTATCACACAGCACCCAGCTGCAGGATGACAGCCTGGGGCAGATCACAGCATTTCTGCACCGTGGTGCTCAGCCTGGGCCAGGCTGCAGAAGTTAATCTAGTGGAGGTTGCTGACAGTGTCACTGATGTTTCCTCATTCCCAGCCTGGGCTGTCTTTAGTGAGCTGCAAACTGAGAAATGCTTGGATCATAGGCTCATGGAATGGGTTGGGTTGGGAAGGACCTTAAAGATCATCCAGTTCCAAGCCCCCTGCCATGGGCAGGGACACCTCCCACCAGCCCAGGTTGTTAAAGGCTCCATTCAGCCTGGCCTGAAACACCTCCAGGGAGGGGGCATCTACAATCTCCCTGGGCAACCTGTGCCAGTGTCTCACCACCCTCACTCAAGAATTTCTTCCTCATCTCCAGTCTCAATCTCCCCTCTTCCAGCTCAAAGCCATTGTTCCTCATCCTGGCACTCCCAGCCCTTGTCAAAAGTCCCTCCCCAGCTCTCCTGGAGTCCCTTGAGGTACTGTAAGGCTGCTCTGAGGTCTCCCTGGAGCCTTCTCTTCTCCAGGCTGAGCAGCCCCAACTCTCCCAGCCTGTCCCCATAAGGGCGGTTCTCCACTCTCTGATCATCTTCATGTTTGCCTCTGGACCTTCTCCAACACTTCAACATCCTTCTTGTGCTGAGGGCACCAGAACTGTGCTCTAGGTGGGATCTCATGAGAGCAGAGCAGAGGGGCAGAATCCCTTCACTCATCCTGCTGCTCTCCCTCCTCTGCTTTTCCAACCCTCTGTGGCCTTCTCTGGAGCTACTCCAGCAGTTTGGTGTCCTTGTGTTGGGGCACCAGAAGTGAACACAGTACTGCAGGTGGAGTCTTACAAGAGCAGAACAGAGGGGGAGAATCCCCTCCTTCATTCTGCTTGTCAGAATGCCCTCATGAACCAAATGACCTGCCAGACAAAAAGCTCTTGGCCTGATCTTGGACTTGATGAAAGAATGGGGAGGGGGAAAAAGAGAAATGCTTACATTAAGGCCTAAAAATAACATGTTTCAGAAGCATTACTTAACTTAAACAGGATCCTGGACAAATAAGCAATACATTAATGTGTTTCTAATTTCAAAGCCAAGAAGGGGTTGGCATTTGCAGACACTTTATCTCAGCTGTGAAAGGAGGTGAACCAGAAGGAAGCATGACCTTGACATCCAGCAGACTCAGGCTGCAGATCCAGGGCAGAGTCTTCTCCATGGATGACCACCTGCAGGTCTGACCTGCCAGCACAGCCTGCTGTTGCAAGGCCCACCTTTGCTGCTGCTAGAGGTGCAGGCTCTTAAGCCCACTCAGAAGCTCCATCTGTCAGTGTTTCCATGGAGGATGGTGCCCTGTGGCCATGCAGGGGGCACAAACCATTGCCTGCTAAAAGAGCAGGTGAGACAGAATCACAGAAACATTCACATTGGAAGAGACCCTCAGGATCAAGTCCAACCCAGAGCCCTGCTCTGCAAGGCTCACCCCCGAACCACAGCCTCAAGCACCACAGCCAAACCACCTTCAAACACAGCCAGGCCTGGGGACTCCACCACCTCCCTGGGCAGCACATTCCAATCCCTGACCACTCTGGATGGGAAAAATGTTTCCTAATGTCCAGCCTAACCCTGCCCAGTCACAGCTTGAGGCTGTTCCTCTTGTCCTGTCACCAATGAGCTGTGAGAAGAGACCAGCAGCAGCCTCTCCACAACCTCCTTTCAGGGAGCTGTAGAGAGCCAGGAGGTCTGCCCTCAGCCTCCTCTGTTTCACACTAACCATCCCCAGCTCCTTCAGTCTCTCTCCATCAGATTTCTTCTCCAGGCCCTTCCCAGCTTCCTTGTCCTGCTCTGCCCTGGCTCCAGCACCTCCACCTCTCTCTTGGCTGGAGGTGCCCAAACCTGGCCACAGCACTCGAGGTGTGGCCTGCCCAGAGCTGAGTGCCAGGGGACAATCCCCTCCCTGCTGCTGCTGGACACAGCATTGCTGATCCCAGCCAGGAGGCCTTTGGCTTTCTTGGCCACCTGGGCACACTGCTGCCTCCTGTTCAGCTGCTTGTCCATGAGCACCCCTAGGTCCCTTTGTGCCAGACAGCTTTCCAGCCACACTGCCCCAGGCCTGGAGCCTTGCTTGGGGTTGTTGTGTCCCAAGAGCAGGATCTGGCACTTGTTGAAGCTCCTCCTGTTAACATTGGCCATGGACCAAATCTATCCAAGTCCCTCTACAGAGCCTCCTTGCCCCCATGAAATCATCACCCCCACCCAACTTGGTGTCATCTGCAAGCTTACTGTTGATACACTCAGTAAGTTCTCAGGTGAAGAGCTGAACACTGGGTGTGGAGTCTGACACCAAGAAGGTAGGAAACAACCAAGAGACTCTCCAAGCAAGTCATGGCAAAGCAATCTGTCAGCATCATTAGAGGCATGGAGGCAAAGGGGAGCAGCAGGTGTGATACATCTTGGCTTGGGAGGGCTCTTGACACCATCTCATTTAACTTTCAGGTGAACAAATTGAGGAAATGGAAGCTGAGTGGAAATTTACCACAAGTCCAGGCTCTCAAAATTATTATCTGCAGCTCACCATCAGACAGAGGCCTGGCCTGCAGTCCATCTTCCTGCTGGCATCACAGCTAGATCAGCTGCAGCACTGCACATGAACAGCTGCACAGGGCCAGCAGGATCGCTGTTGGCCAAAGGACCTCCTCTGACCATAGAATTGCTTCAGCTGAAAAAGACCTCTGAGATCACCAACTATGACCATTCTCTAACTCTCCCAAGGCTGGGGCTAAACCTCACCTCAGCACCACACCTCTGCCTCTTGGAAACCCCTGCAGGGATGGGGATTCAACCACCTGATGGTTGATGATTCAACCACCTGATGGTTTATTGGTTCAACCACCAGATGGGACAACTGACCCACCACCATGGTGAGGTTCAGTAAAGCCATCTGTGGACTGCTGCAACTCAACAAGCAGATGGAGCCTCTCTAAAGCTGCCCCTTTCCCTCTTGGGGGGAGGAATAGCTCCCTTCCTTGGGAAATTTTCTGCTGAGCTCACCTTGAGAGCTTCTCCTTGCAGTTCAAACTCTGAGAGCATTTCCAACAACAGCTGGGTTTCATCTGCATCTCATCTCCAGATAGAATCATAGAATCATAGAATTGTCAGGGCTGGAAGGGACCTCAAGGCTCAGCCAGTTCCAACCCCCCTGCCATGGCCAGGGACACCTCACACTACAGCAGGTTGCTCACAGCCACAGCCAGCCTGGCTGCAAACACCTCCAGGCAGGAGGCTTCCACCACCTCCCTGGGCAACCTGTGCCAGTCTCTCACCACCCTCCTGGGGAACAACTTCTTCCTAACCTCCAATCTCAATCTACCCATTTCTAGTTTTGCTTCACCCCCCCCAGTCCTATCCCTCCCTGACACCCTCAAAAGTCCCTCCCCAGATTTCTTGTAGCCCTCTGCAGATCCTGGAAGGCCACAAGAAGGTCTCCCTGGAGCCTTCTCTTGGATGATGGCAGAGTGCATTGCTCCTTTCCCCTTGCTGCTGCCTTGTTGAGCCTCATGAGGCTCTCCTCAGGCCAGCTCTCCAGCCTGTCTAGATCCCTCTGGATGACATCTTGTCCTTTAGTCTTTTCAACTCTACCACTCACCTTGGTATCATCTGCAGTTCTCCCGAGGGAGCACTCAACCTCACTGCCTATAGCACTGATGAAGATTTGAGGATCACTTCTTTCCCCAGTGCCACAATCCAAGCTCTCAGGAGAATCCAGCACTGTGCCCACATGGCAGATGTCAGCTCTTCAACCAGCAGGAGCAAGGCTGTGAGAAGTGAATGGCTTTGACTCTGCTGGGTGAGAATGGCTCCTGCAGGATCCTGGGTAACAAAGCTCTGCAAGGAGAGCTTGGGTTGCACACTGCATTATGCAGCTGCATTTCCTAGAATCATTGAGTTGTTAGGCTTGGGAGGGCCCTCAAGGATCATCCAGTTCCAACCCCCCTGCCATGGGTCAAGGGAGGTAATTCTCCCCCTCTACTCTGCTCTGCTGAGACCACAGCTGGAGCTCTGGGTCCAGTTCTGGAGCCTCTGTGCCAGGAAGGATCTGGAGGTGCTGGAAGGTGTCCAGAGAAGGGCCACGAGGATGAGCAGAGGGCTGGAGCTGCTCTGCTGTGAGGACAGACTGAGGGAGTTGGGGTTGTGCAGTCTGGAGAAGAGAAGGCTCTGAGGAGACCTAATTGTGACCTTCCAGGATCTGCAGGGGTCTCCAAGAAAGCTGGGGAGGGACTTTTGAGGGTGTCAGGGAGTGATAGGACTGGGGGGGATGGAGCAAAACTAGAAATGGGGAGATTGAGATTGGATGTTAGGAAGAAATTTTTCTCCATGAGAGTGGTGAGACTGGAAGAGGTTGCCCAGGGGAATGGTGGAGGCCTCATGCCTGAAGGTTTTTGCAGCCAGGCTGGATGTGACTGTGAGCAACCTGCTGTAGTGTGGGGTGCTGGTGACAGCCATGGGGAAATGCAAGGTGATGAGGAAGCGCTAGCACGGCAGAGGAGTTCATACGAGGCAAGGATATTTCCCAGCTCCTCCTGGCACCAGCCATGATCTGCTCATTATGGTCTGGCAAAGAGCAATCCCTCTGATGGTGAGAGGGGCACCAGCATGCTGAGAGACGGCCATCAGTTTGAATGGGAGAGATGCAATCTGTGACACTCTTGTTTCCTCTAAGGAGCAGGGCAATTTTGAACAGCCCACGACACTTGGTTTCTGAGGATATTTTCCCTCTCCAGATCAATCCCATGCCAGACTCTTGTGTCTTAGAGCATCTCTTACAACATTTCTTACAGCAGCTCTTAGAGCATCTCTTATACCATTTCTTATAGTAACTCTCATACCATATCTTGTAGCATCACTTACACTATTTCACACAGCATCCCTTAACACCATTTCTTCCTACAGTATCTCTTAGAACATCTCTTACACCATCTCACAACATCTCTTATACCATTTCTTCCTATATCATCTCTTATAGCATCTCTTATAGCATCTTTTAGACTATTTCTTCCTACAGCATCTCTTATAGCATCTCTTACCCCATTTCTTCTAGCATCTCTTACACCATTTCTTACTGCATCTCTTAGACCATTCCTTCCTACAGCATCTCTTATAGCATCTCTGACTCCATTTCTTCCTACAGTATCTCTTACAGCATCTCTTAGGCCATTTCTCCCTATATCATCTCTTATAGCATCTCTTACACCATTTCTTATAGCATCTGTTAGACCATTTCTTCCTATAGCATATCTTACACCATCTCACACACCATCTCACATCATCTCTTACACCATTTCTTATAGCATCTCCTAGACCATTTCTTCCTACATCATCTCTTACACCATTTCTTATAGCATCCCTTAGACCATTCCTTCCTACAGCATCTTTTATAACATCTCTGACACCATTTCTTCCTACAGTATCTCTTACTGCATCTCTTAGACCATTTCTCCCAATATCACTTATAGCATCTCTTACACCATTTCTTATAGCATCCCTTAGACCATTTCTTCTTACAGCATCTCTTAACACCATCACTTACACCATCTCTTACAGCATCCCTTACACCATTTCTTCTTATATAATCTCTTATAGCATCCCTTACACCATTTCTTCTTATATCATCTCTGATAGCATTCCTTTCACCATTTCTTCCAGTATCTCTTATACCATTTCTTTCTACAGCATATCTTATAGCATCCCTTACACCATATCTTATAGCATCCCTTACACCATTTGTTCTTATATCATTTCTTGTAGCATCCCTTATACCATTTATTCCAGTGTCTCTTACACCATTTCTTCCTAAGCATCTCTTATAACATCTCTTACACCATTTCTTCCAATGTCTCTTGCACCATTTCTTCCCACAGCATCTCTTATAGCATCCCTTACACCATTTCTTCTTATATAATCTCTTATAGCATCCCTTACACCATTTCTTTCAGTATCTCTCATACCGTTTCTTTCTACAGCATCTCTGATAGCATCCCTTACACCATTTCTTCTTATATAATCTCTTATAGCATCCCTTACACCATTTCTTCCAGTATCTCTCACACCATTTCTCCCTAAACATCTCTGATAGCATCCCTTACACCATTTCTTCTTACATTACCTCTTATAGCATCTCTTACACTATTTCTTCCTATATCATCTCCTATAGAATCCCTTACACCATTTCTTCCAGCAACCCTTACACCATTTCTTCTTATACCATCTCTTACAGCATCCCTTACATAATTTCTTCCGGTATCTCTTACACCATTTCTTTCTACAGCATCTCTTACAGCATCCCTTACACCATTTCTTCCAATATCTCTTACACCATTTCTTCCTATGCATCTCTTACAGCATCCCTTACACCATTTCTTCTTATATTATCTCTTATAGCATCCCTTAACACCATTTCTTCTTATATCACCTCTTACAGAATCCCTTACACCATTTCTTCCAGTGTCTCTTACACCATTTCTTCCCACAGCATCTCTTACAGCATCCTTTACACCATTTCTTCCTACAGCATCTCTTACAGCATCCTTTACACCATTTCTTCCCACAGCATCTCTCACAGCATCCTTTACACCATTTCTTCCCACAGCATCTCTTACAGCATCCCTTACACCATTTCTTCTTATGTCATCTCTTACAGCATCCCTTACACCATTTCTTCCAGTGTCTCTTACACCATTTCTTCCCACAGTATCTCTCACAGCATCCCTTACACCATTTCTTCCTACAGCATCTCTTGTAGCATCTCTTACATCATTTCTTCTCCTCCTTGCTCCACTCAAATGGCTGTTCCAGTCTACACCCACGTTAACTCACCACCAGTTAATGGAGCATAACTAAGAAGAATTAATGTGTTTAGCAAAAAAAAAAGTGTTATTTCTACCCCATTAAAATAAGTGGGAAGTGGCTCACATAAGGCACTAAAACTCTACAAAACATTAGCACAGATTTATCTTTGCAGGTTCTGCCAAGCCCTGTGGCCACGAGTCCCCTCGGTGCCACTGTTCCAAAGAGTGGCAGCAAATAGCCACAGAATCACTGAGTGGTGGTGGGGTTGGATGGCACCTCTGGAGAATCATCTAGTCCAATTCTCCTGCCAGAACAGGTTTATCCAGATCAGGTTGCACAGGATGGCGTCCAGGTGGGTTTTGAATGACTCCAGAGATGGAGATTCCGTCACCTCTCTGGGCAGCCTGTTCCAGTGTTCTGCCTGTAAAGAAGAGCAAAGAAGTAAAGAAGCAAAGAGTAAAGAAGAGTAAAGGAGTAAAGAGAATAAAGAGGAAGGGAAGAGAGTAAAGAAGCAAAGAGTAAAGAAGAGTAAAGGAGTAAAGAGAATAAAGAGGAAGGGAAGAGAGTAAAGAAGGGAGTAAAGAAGTAAAGAAAAGAGGAAGAGAGTAAAGAAGACTAAAGAAGTAAAGAAAGAGTAAAGAAGAGTAAAGTAAAGAGGAAAATAAGAGAGTAAAGAAGAGTAAAGAAGTAAAGAAGAGTAAAGAAGTAGAGAGTAAAGAAGAGTAAAGAAGAAAAGAAGAGAGTAAAGAAGAGTAAAGAAGAAGAGAGTAAAGAAGAGTAAAGAAGTAGAGAGCAAAGAAGAGTAAAGAAGAAAATAAGAGAGTACAGAAGAGTAAAGAAGAAGAGAGTAGAGTAAAGAAGTAGAGAGCAAAGAAGTAGAGAGTAAAGAAGAGTAAAGAAGAAAATAAGAGAGTACAGAAGAGTAAAGAAGAAAAGAAGAGAGTAGAGTAAAGAAGTAGAGAGCAGAGTAAAGAAGAGTAAAGAAGAAGAGAGTAAAGAAGTAGAGAGTAAAGAAGAGTAAGGAAGAAAAACAGTAAAGAACAGTAATGTAAAGAAGAGTAAAGAGGAAAAGAAGAGAGTAAAGAAGAGAATAAAGAAGAGTAAAGAAGAAGAGAAGAGAGTAGAGTAAAGAAGTAGAGAGTAAAGAAGAAAAGAAGAGAGTAAAGAAGAGTAAAGTAGTAAAGAAGAGTAAAGAAATAAAGAAGAGAGTAAAAAAGAAGAGAGTAATGAAGAGTAAAGAAGTAAAGAAGAAGGTAAAGAAGAGAGTAAAGAAGTTCCTCCCCATGTTTAGATGGACATTCCAAAGTTCAGGTTTATTTAAACTCTTCACTTGATGGACCTGGAATATTCTGTGGCTGTTTTACAGGGTCAGTAAATATCCACCTGACCTCCTCTGGCTCTAGAAGATTTGGTGTTTCCTGGGGGGGAGTCCATGAATATGGGAGTGTCTGGAGGGATGGTCCTGGCCACCAAACTCCACATATCCATGCAGCAGAAAGATGCACCATGAGCTTCACCTTCACTAGGAACTCAGTAAGAACTCCAAGCTAGAGGAGGGGAGATGCAGATTGGATGTTAGGAAGAAGTTGTTGCCCAGGAGGGTGGTGAGAGACTGACACAGGTTGCCCAGGGAGGTGGTGGAAGCCTCCTGCCTGGAGGTGTTTGCAGCCAGGCTGGATGTGGCTGTGAGCAACCTGCTGTAGTGTGAGGTGTCCCTGCCCATGGCAGGGGGCTTGGAACTGGCTGATCCTTGAGCTCCCTTCCAACTTTGACAATTCTGTGATTCTGTGATGTCAAAGTGAGGAGTCATTCCCAGGACCAGGTGGGAACACTGATCTCCATGCCTGGTCCCTGCTCACTCCAAATCCTCTGTTGCTGACATTCTTTCCCTCTCTTCTGTCTGTGTAGCTGGAGGTGGCCATCTGTAAACATTTCCAGATATTTCAAGCTCATTTCTGAGCTCAGACATCAGCATGTGGAAACCCTCCAGGCTTGCCAGCACGAATGTCTCATGCTTATGGTTCACTCATCACTGACACTCATCTGCTAACCAGCAGCCAAAACCTCTGTCCCTACCCTGCCTTGTGGAGAAGAGGGGATGAAGAAAGGGTCATGTACAAGCCTCAATGCCATCCAGAACCTCCATACTTGCATACATCAGACCTACCTAGGAGCACAGGGTTGATCAAGTAAGATCTTCGCCACAGGGAGGGATCTCAAACATTGGAAAGGTCTGCCCAGGGCAATGGTGGAGTTGCCGTCGCTGGAGGTGTTCCAGCAGTGTGTGTGGACCTGGAGCTTAGGGACATGGTTTAGTGTTGACTCTTCAGTGCTGGGACAAGGGCTGGACTGGATGAGGTCTCTTCCAACCAGATAGATTCTGTGATACTGAAGCTGAAGCAAAGTCCCCCTTGCAGTGATACTCACTCCTCCAGGTACCTGCTTTTCTTCTGTTACTGGGCTGTTTGTGCATCCACACTTTAGCCAACCAGACGTCTCCCAGAGCTGTTGATGACAAGTCTCCAACCCAAAGGAGTCTTCATCTCTCCTGGAAGCCCATGGTGATACCTGAAGATGGACAGAAGAGAGAAGATTTTCACATCCTACTGTTAATATTTGTCCAGAGAAGGGCAATGAGGCTGGGGAGGGGTCTGGAGCACAGCCCTGTGAGGAGAGGCTGAGGGAGCTGGGATTGCTTAGCCTGGAGAAGAGGAGGCTCAGGGGAGACCTTCTTGCTCTCTCCAACTCCCTGAAGGGAGGTTGTAGCCAGGTGGGGGTTGGTCTCTTCTCCCAGGCAAGCAGCACAAGAACAAGAGGACACAGTCTCAAGCTGTGCCAGGGAAGGTTTAGGCTGGAGGTGAGGAAGAAATTCTTCCCAGAAAGAGAGATTGGCCCTTGGGATGTGCTGCCCAGGGAGGTGGTGGAGTCCCCATCCCTGGAGATGTTTAAGAAGAGCCTGGATGAGGCACTTGGTGCCATGGTTTAGTTGATCAGATGGTGTTGGGTGATAGGTTGGACTTGATGATCTTTGAGGTCTTTTCCAACCTGGTTAATTCTATTCTATTCTATTCTATTCTATTCTATTCTATTCTATTCTATTCTATTCTATTCTATTCTATTCTATTCTATTCTATTCTACTCTATTCTATTCTGTTCTACTCTACTCTACTCTACTCTACTCTACTCTACTCTTATTCTATTCTATTCTATTCTATTCTATTCTATTCTATTCTATTCTATTCTACTCTACTCTACTCTACTCTTCTCTATTCTATTCTATTCTATTCTACTCTATTCTTCTCTTATCTATTCCATTCCATTCCATTCCATTCCATTCCATTCCATTCTATAATACAGCTCCACTTCCATGCCACCTGAGTGGGTTTAAAGATTGCACTATTTGATTTAATCTTAGAACCATAGAATCAACAAGGTTGGAAAAGACCTTAGAGAAGGTTTTTTCCAGGGCTGGAGACCTTGGACCCTGGAAAATTATAGAATCATAGAATTGTTTGGGTTGGAAAAGACCTCCAAGGTCATCCAGTGCAGCCATCAGCACACCACCACCATGGCCATTAAACCATGGCCCAAAGTGCCATGCCCACATGTCTCTTGAACACCTCCAGGGGCAGTGGCAAAGTTTTTGGAGAAGCTCTTGGAAGGAGGCCCTGAACACTTGGTGTGGCAGCTGCGTGGAGAACCCTACCAGAGATGCCATCAGTGGGTAGGACAGGAATTGGATGGCAATTATGAGGAGTGAATGGAAGAGAGTATCTCCCTCCAGCATGAAATTCAAGCCCTGACCTTTTCCAACATAATGACTAACTCAACCTTTACATAATAACGTGTGTGATATTTGGAGAGCACCACATATGTGTCATTTTAATTAATTGAACAGAAATAGATTCACAGCAGAGAAAGGAATTAACCAATCAGCAATCAGCCCTCTCTCCATTTGCCAGCAGAGTAATTAGTTTATTCTCCTAATCTCTTGACCCTTCTGGAAATCCTCACCCTGCTGACCTCCTTGAGAACAGGAGCTCCTTTGAATGGCACCAGATTTGTGCTCTGGGTGCATCAGCATCTCATTTCATTACTTTATTAGAATAAACCAAACCAGGTTGGATAAGACCTTCAAGATCATTGTGTCCAACCCATCAACCAATCCAACCCACCCAAACAGCTAACCCATGGCACTGTTAGGTGATCTTCTCCCACCTTGCTACATCCCTCTCTAGAGGACAGCTGACCCAAACCTTGGGCTTTGCTCAGTGTGCTTTGGATCAAGACCATGGCCAGCAGAACCCTTCCTCCTAGAAAATCACAGAATTAGCCAGGTTGGAAAAGACCTCCAAGATCATCAAGTCCAACCTATCACCCAACACCATCTAAGAATCACAGAATCATAGAGTCACAGAATGGTTTGGGTTGGAAGAGATCTTAAAGACCATCCAGTTCCAAGCCCCTGCCATGGGCAGGGACACCTCCCACCAGCCCAAGGCCTCATCCAACCTGGCTTTGAACACCTCCAGGGAGGGCACATCCACAGCCTCCTTGAGCAACCTGTTCTAGTATCTCACACCCCTCACTCCAAAGATTTTCTTCCTTATCTCCAGTCTCAGCCTCCCCTTTTCCAGCTCAAAGCCTTTGCCCCTTGCCCTGTCACTCCCAGCCTTCATCAAAAGTCCCTCCAAACTTCATGTGTAGCTCCCTTCAGGTAGGGGAATGCTGCTCTCTGGTCTCCCGGCAGTCTTAGAATAGAATTAACCAGGTTGGAAAAGACCTTCGAGGTCATCAGGTCCAACCTGTCACCCAACACCATCTGATCGACTAAACCATGGCACCAAGTGCCTCATCCAGGCTCTTCCTAAACACCTCCAGGGATGGAGACTCCACCACCTCCCTGGGCAGCACATTCCAATGGCCAATCTCTCTTGCTGGGAAGAATTTTCTCCTCACTTCCAGCCTAAACTACAATCTCTCTTGCTGGGAAGAACTTTCTCCTCACCTCCAGCCTAAACCTCCCCTGGCACAGCTTGAGACTGTGTCCCCTTCTTCTGGTGCTGCTTGCCTGGGAGAAGAGACCAACCTCCACCTAACTACAACCTCCCTGCAAGGAGTTGTAGAGCAAGAAGGTCTCCCCTGAGCCTCCTCTTCTCCAGGCTAAGCAACCCCAGCTCCCTCAACCTCTCCTCACAGGGCTGTGCTCCAGACCCCTCCCCAGCTTTCTTGCCCTTCTCTGGACGCTTTCCAGCCTGTCTACATCTATTTTTTTTAAAGCAGGGACCAGAACTGGATGCAGTGCTCCAGGTGTGGCCTGAGCAGCCCTGAGCAGAGTGGGATAACGACAGCAGCGTTCAGCCCTGCAGTCGCAGCCTGTTAACAGCCAGCAAACGCTTCAACGAGATCCCCATTTGTTCCAGAATGCTCAAACGACCCTGCAGAGTGAATTACAGGGTGAAAGAAATAAATGCAAAGTACTGTGTAGATGCACAAATGATGATTTCATTATCTGGCCAACGTAGGAGAGACAGATACAAATTGTTCCAGTCGCGGAGTGATGAAAGAGTAATGAACAACGGGTTCTTGAGTGAGCACAGGAAGAAAATAATGAATTGCAGTTTAAATGAAAGCAGAATTCAATGGAGTGGAGCCCAGGCTGTCCTTCAGATGCTGGGATTTTGCACTAGTTAAGCACTGCCATTTGGAGGAACGTCCCTTAGGAGGGAGGGATCTAAATGGGGCAGAGGCAGAGGTCCGTATGATCAGCCTGGCCACAGGCTTGCCTTCAGAGAATCAACCAAGTTGGAGGAGACCTCAGAGATCATCAACACCAACCTATTACCTAATACCTAACACTTCCTGACAACTAAACCGTGGCTCCAAGCACTACATCCAATCCCCTCTTGAACACCTCCAGGGATGGGGACTCCACCACCTCCCTGGGCAGCACATTCCAATGGCTAACAATTCTCCCAGTGAAGAACTTTCTCCTCACCTCCAGCCTAAACATCCCCTGGCACTGCTTGAGACTGTGTCCTCTTGTTCTGGTGCTGATTGTCTGGGAGGAGAGACCAACCCCCACCTGGCTACAACCTCCCTTCAGGGAGTTGCAGACAGCAAGAAGGTCTCCCTTGAGCCTCCTCTTCTCCAGGCTAAGCAACCCCAGCTCCCTCAGCCTCTCCTCACAGGGCTGTGCTCCAGACCCCTCCCCAGCCTTGTTGCCCTTCTCTGGACACCTTCAAGTGTCTCAATGACCTTCTTAAACTGAGGGACCCAGAACTGGACACAGGACTCAAGGTGTGGCTTAACCAGTGCTGAGCAAAGGGCAGAATGACCTCCCTGCTCCTGCTGGCCACACTGTTCCTGATGCAGGCCAGGATGCCATTGGCTTTCTTGGCCCCCTGGGCACACTGCTGGCTCATGTTCAGCTGCTGTCAACCACCCCAGATCCCTCTTTCTGTTAGGCTGCTCTCAGCCACTCTGACCTCAGCCTGTAGCTCTGCATGGGATTGTTGTGGCCAGAGTGCAGCACCTGGCAAGTGGACTTACTAAATACCATCCTGTTGGACTCTGCCCATCTGTCCAGCCTGGCAAGGTCCCTCTGCAGAGCTCTCCAACCCTCTAACAGATCAACTCCTGCCCCCAGCTTGGTGTCCTCTGCAACTTGCTAATGATGGACTCAATCCCCTCATCCAGGTCATCAAGAAAGATATTGAACAGGATCAGGCCCAACAGTGATTCAGGGGGGACACCTCTAGTGACTGGCTGCCAGCTGGATGTGACACCATTCACCCCAGTCTCTGGTGGTGGATGGTGCCACATCCAGCACACTGGATTGCAGCATTCCCATTCCTGCTGCTTTGGTCATTCACACAGTGATCAGCAGGCCACAGATTGGCAACTTGCACTCTGCAAAGCCAGCTGCCAATTGGTACCTTTGCCTTTGCCCTTTTCTACCCTTGCTCTTTCCTCTACTGCTCAACTGCTTTAAGGCAACAGCTGAGAAGACCTCTTCACACACTCTCAGAATGCCAGGTCAGAAGGGACCCCAAGGGCAATGAGGCTGGTGAGAGGCCTCAAGCACAAGCCCTATGAGAAGAGGCTGAGGCAGCTGGGGTTGTTTAGCCTGGAGAAGAGGAGGCTCAGGGGAGACCTTATTGCTCTCTACAGCTCCCTGAAGGGAGGTTGTAGCCAGGAGGGAGTTGGTCTGTTCTCTCAAGCAACCAGCACCAGAACAAGAGGACATAGTCTCAGGCTGTGCCAGGGGAAGTTTAGGCTGGAGGTGAGGAGAAAGTTCTTCACAAAGAGAGTTGTTGGCCATTGGAATGTGCTGCCCAGGGAGGTGGTGGAGTCCCCATCCCTGGAGGTGTTTGAGAGGGGATTGGCTGTGGCACTTGGTGCCATGGTGTAGTCATGAGGTCTGTGGTGACAGGTTGGACTTGGTGATCTTTGAGGTCTCTTCCAACCTTGGTGATTCTGTGATCCTGTGATCATCTGGCCCAAGCTTTCTGGGTAACAGCAGAGCTGAAATGAAATGGCGCAGCACCCGAGAATCACAGACTACATCTGGCTGGAAGAGACCTCAAAGATCATCCAGTCCAACCCTTTAGCCAGCACTGAAGGATCAAGCTGAGTCCTAAAACTGACTGATGGAGGGGAATCCACTGCTGCCCTGGGGAGACCACTGCAGTGCCTGATTGCTCTTTACTGTGAAGAGCTTTCTTCTGGATTCCAACCAGAGGGTCCCCAGGAGGAACTTGCACACATCACCTCTTGTCTTTTACACATCACTTGGGTGCAGAATTAAGAAACCAAGGCACCAAAAGCTTCTGGGGAGGAAAGTGTTAGGAATATGTAGAAATAACACACATGGCAAAGGCCTTCTTTCTTTCTCTTTGGTTTGTTGTTGTTGTGAAAGCTCTGTGCAGGAGAGGGATTTATCTTCTTTTCTTTTGATGATACCAATAACCCCAGAAGCAGCCCAGGATTTCTAATGTTGTTTTCAAAGGCAGGTGTCACATTTGGTGCATCATACCTATCCATCACACTCCACAGCATCTTGTTAGATCTGTACTGCAGCTGCATTCCCCTCACAAGTGCAGGACACTTGGACCATTTTAGCTCTCTGTACAGAATTTCTATGAAGGCATCATCTTAGAGGCCAGCTGGTTTCCCAGGCAGAGCTCAAAGTGTCTCATAACCCAGCTGCCTCCTGCTGCTTGCCCTGCCCCCTCAGCATCTGCCCTCCTGTCCCTTGTACAAGGGCCAGCACAAAAGCCAGAGGCAGCACGTCAAGATCTCAGCAAAGAAAGTGGTGCTCTGGGCTGGGCATCCCAGAGGGAAAGGTCACCTTTCATCACCTGGTGTTCAATAGCCTCAGCACAGCTGGAAACCAAGAAAGTCCCAAATCCAGTAAGCATCAGCACCACCCAGAGCCAAAGAGGGATGGCAGCAAAGTGAGAAAGAAGGGACCCCGTGTCCTGCTTGCCTTCTGCACAGCCATGGATGTTCTTGGAGAAGAAAGCAAAGGAGAAAGGTGGCTGTGAGAGTGACTGAAAGGCCACTGGCTTCTGCTCAACTCAGTGGTGTCTTCTGTGCTGCTTTGCTCCCCTGCAAGGTCAAAGGAAACTTTGTGTGAGGCAATGTCCCTAGAACACCACCCACCCATCACTGCCTGCAGGCAGCCTGACCAGCAGTGACCACACCACAACCACCTGCAGCCCTTTACTCTTCCTCTTATCCCAGGTCTGTTGGGACAGGTCCTGATGCTAGAAGCACAGAAGCCCCTCAGCAACTCCATCAGAGTGCCCAGGGTTACTGAAACAGGCCAAGACAACCAGGCCACCACACTGGAGGCAGCCTGTAGAGCACTGTTAATGTATAGAGAGCAGGGGCAAAATACCTTCTGGAGGGGGAGGAAAGGGAATAAACCCAGAGGTGCAGTGACAGGGAGTGGGAAGGAATGGGAATAAACCCAGAGATGCAGTGAGAGGGAGTGGGGAGGAAAGGGAATAAACCCAGAGGTGCAGTGAGAGGGAGTGGGGAGGAAAGGGAATAAACCCAGAGGTGCAGTGAGAGGGAGTGGGGAGGAAAGGGAATAAACCCAGAGGTGCAGTGAGAGGGAGTGGGGAGGAATGGGAATAAACCCAGAGGTGCAGTGAGAGGGAGTGGGGAGGAATGGGAATAAACCCAGAGGTGCAGTGAGAGGGAGTGGGGAGGAAAGGGAATAAACCCAGAGGTTCAGTGACAGGGAGTGGGGAGGAGCCCTGAGGACAGTTCTTCTCTCCCTGTGTGCCAGCCTCTGAAGAGGTGCTTTAACACACAGCCACCTCCCCCTCCCCTGTTCCAGAGGCTTTTTCATAGAATCATAGAATGCTTTGGGCTGGAAAAGACCTTTAGGATCATTGAGTACAACCATTCTCTGACTCTGCCAAGGCTGGGGCTAAACCATGGCCCTCAGCACCACATCTCTGCTTCTTTCATCCCTTCCAGGGATGGGCATTCAATCACCTCCCTGGGCAGCCTGTACCAGGCTTTGAGAACCAGTATCACAGTATCACAGTATCACTTAGGTTGGAAAGGACCTCGAGGATCATCGAGTCCAACCTGACACCGCAGACCCCATGACTAGACCATGGCACCAAGTGCCACGTCCAATCTCCCCTTGAACGCCTCCAGGGTCGATGACTCAACCACCTCCCTGGGCAACCCATTCCAATGCCGAATGACTCGCTCGGTGAAGAACTTCCTCCTCACCTCGAGTCTGAACCTCCCCTGGCGCAGCTTGAGACTGTGTCCCCTTGTTCTGGTGCTGGTTGCCTGGGAGAAGAGGCCAACTCCCTCCTGGCTACAACCACCCTTCAGGTAGTTGTAGAGGGCAATAAGGTCACCCCTGAGCCTCCTCTTCTCCAGGCTAAACAATCCCAGCTCCCTCAGCCTCTCCTCATAGGGCTTGTGTTCAAGGCCTCTCACCAGCCTTGTTGCCCTTCTCTGGACACTCTCAAGTGTCTCAATGTCCTTCTTAAACTGAGGAGCCCAGAACTGGACACAGTACTCAAGGTGCGGCCTAACCAGAGCAGAGTACAGGGGCACTATGACCTCCCTGCTCCTGCTGGCCACACTATTCCTAATGCAGGCCAGAATGCTATTGGCCCTCCTGGCCACCTGAGCACACTGCTGGCTCATATTCAGGTGGCTGTCGATCAGCACACCCAGGTCCCTCTCTGTCTGGGAGCTCTCCAGCCACTCGGACCCCAGCCTATAGCTCTGCATGGGATTGCCATAGCCAAAGTGCAGCACCTGGCACTTGGACTTGTTGAAAGCCATCCCATTGGACTCTGCCCATCTTTCCAGTCGGTCGAGGTCCCTCTGCAGAGCCTTTCTACCCTCTAATTGACTAACATCTGCCCCTAACTTTGTGTCATCTGCAAACTTGCTGATGACTGACTCTACCCCTTCATCCAGATCATCAACGAATATGTTGAAGAGGACAGGGCCCAGCACTGATCCCTGGGGGACACCACTGGTGACTGGCCTCCAGCTGGATGCGGCACCGTTCACGACCACTCTCTGGGCTCAGCCTCCAGCCAGTTCCTAACCCAGCACAGAGTGTAGTGGTCCAATCCACAGGCTGACAGCTTAGTCAGCAGTTTGCTGTGGGGGACGGTGTCAAAGGCCTTGCTGAAGTCTAGGTAGACCACATCCACAGGCCTCCCCACATCCACCAGGCGGGTCACCTGATCATAGAAAGAGATCAGGTTGGAGAGGCAGGATCTGCCCTTCCTGAATCCATGTTGGCTGGACCTGAGCCCTTGGCCATCCTTCAGTTGCGCAGTTATTGCTGCCAGGATAATCTGCTCCATCACTTTCCCTGGCACTGAGGTCAGGCTGACTGGCCTGTAGTTTCCAGGTTCCTCCATCCGACCCTTCTTGTGGATGGGGACCACGTTGGCCAGTTTCCAGTCATCTGGGACCTCACCAGTGAGCCAGGACTGGAGGAAAATGATGGAGAGTGGCCTAGCTAGCACATCCGCCAGCTCTCTCAGCACCCTAGGATGGATCCCATCTGGTCCCATGGACTTGTGGATATCCAAGTGGCTCAGCAGGTCCCGAACTAACTCCTCATGGATTTCCAGGGTATTACTCTGCTCCCCGACCCCAACGCCCAGCTCCGGAGACCACTCGTCCTGAACTCCTGCCTTGCTGTTAAACATTGAGGTAAAGAAGGTGTTCAGGACCTCAGCTTTATCCTCATCCTCAGTAACTGTGTTCCCCTCCAGGTCCACCAGGGAGTTCAGGTTCTTCCTGCCCTTCTTCTTATTGTTAATATATTTATAAAAATGCTTTTTATTATCTTTGACTGAGGTGTTCAGCTTCAGTTCCAGCTGGGCCTTAGCCTCCCTAATTTTATTCCTACATAATCTAACAGCTTCCTTGAACATACCTCGAGAAGCCTTCCCCTCCTTCCAAAGGTGATACAGCCTCCTCTTCCCCCTTAAATCCTCCAGGAGCTGCTTGCTCATCCAGGCTGGTCGCCTTCCCCGCCGGCTTGCCTTCCGGCACATGGGAACCGCCAATTCCTGTGCCTGCAAGAGCTCCTGTTTGAAGTAGGTCCAACCCTCCTGAACCCCTCGGTTCATGAGGGCTGGTACCCAGGGGACTTTGCAGACAAGTTTTTTAAATAGGCTGAAGTTCGCCCTTCGGAAGTCCAATGTGGAGGTTCTGTTGGTGCTCCTCCCAATCTCCCTGCATATTGAAAACTTCACTATCTCGTGGTCACTGCACCCTAGGCAGCCTCCCACGATCACATCTCCCACCAGCCCTTCCCTATTGCAGAACAGCAGGTCAAGCAGAGCCTGTCCCCTGGTAGGCTCGCTTAACAGCTGTGTCAGGAAGCAGTCCTCCATTCGCTCCAGGAATCTTCTGGACTGCCTCCTCCCTGCTGAATTAAGTTCCCAGCAGATATCTGGGAGGTTGAAGTCACCAACAAGGACAAGATCAGATGATCTTGAGACAGCCTCCAGTTGCTTGTAGAACAACTCATCAGCCGCCTCATCCTGGTTGGGTGGTCTGTAACAGATTCCAATCAGGATGTCAGACTTGTTAGGTTGTCCTCTGATTTTGACCCACAGGCTCTCAACTACCTCATCTTCCACCACAAGTTGTGTGGCAGAGA
The DNA here is from genome assembly GCF_026170545.1 of Melanerpes formicivorus. Taxonomy (NCBI): domain Eukaryota; kingdom Metazoa; phylum Chordata; class Aves; order Piciformes; family Picidae; genus Melanerpes; species Melanerpes formicivorus. The sequence continues at coordinate 386,849 of NW_027142549.1, read as the reverse complement.
TTGACTCTCTAATATACAGAGCCACCCCTCCTCCTCTTCTCCCTCGCCTGTCCCTCCTAAAGAGCCTGTAACCCCCCATTGTAGCACTCCAATCGTGGGTGCTGTCCCACCAAGTTTCTGAGATAGCGACTACATCATAGTCGCCCTGATGGATTAGGACCTCCAACTCCTCTTGCTTGTTGCCCAGGCTGCGTGCATTGGTGTACATGCATCGCAGCTGGGTTCCTGACTTCTCAACTGACCCTACCTTGTGCCCTACTCTTACCTCTGCAGAGGGACCGATTGCCTCACCCACCCCCTTCAGACCTAGTTTAAAGCCCTCCTAATGAGCCCTGCCAACTCCAGTGCCAGGACTCTTTTACCCCTTCTAGATAGATGCACCCCATCAGGACCCAGCAGGTCAGGTGCAGTGAAAGTTGCCCCGTGGTCATAGAACCCAAAGTTCTGCCGCTGGCACCATCCCCTGAGCCAATTGTTGATGGTGTGGGTTCTCCCATTCCTCTCAGTGTACACCCCTGACACTGAAGGAATTGAGCAGAACACCACTTGAGCTCCTGCCCCATCAATCAATTGTCCAAGGGCCCTGAATTCCTTCTTAATTGTCCTAGTGCCCTTCCTGTCCATCTCATCACTCCCAGCCTGTATTACCATCAGAGGGTAATAGTCAGTGGGCTGGATTAATTCAGGGAATCTCTTCGCAATGTCCCTAATCCCTGCCCCTGGTAGGGAGCAGACCTCCCTGTGGGATGGGTCGGGACGACATATGGGTCCCTCAGTACCCCCCAGGAGAGAGTCCCCAACAACTATAACCCTTCTCCCTTTCTTTGTGGAGCTAGTCGTTATAGCCGGTGGGGACCGCTTGGGCTTAGGCTTCCCCCCAGAGCTGGCCGTTACAGCTGGTGGGGTCCGCTTGGCCTTAGGCTCCCCTCTGGATGGCTGCTCTTCAGCCTCAGCCCTCTCATCCTTACTGCCCTCAGCCTGCAGGGCCTCATACTTATTATGCAAGGGCAGAGGAGGAGGAGGAGAGGGTCGGGGTGGATTTCTCTTGCCACCCCTGGCAGGGACATGTATCCATCCCTCTCTGCCTCCAGAAACCCTTCCCTCAGCAGGGGAGATCTGCAGAGCCTTCTCCCGCAAGTCTAACTCCCTTTCGCTTTCCCTTATGGTCCTTAGCCTAGCTACCTCCTCCTTCAGCCCTTTCAGGGATGAAGTTTCTTCTAATATCCAACCTAAACCTCCCCTGATGTAGCTTGAGGCCATTTCCTCCTGTCCTATCACTTGTCACTAGGGAAGAGAGACCAACATCCACCTCACTACAACCTCCCAGATAGTAGAGACACCCAGCTATCACCCAGAGTGTGCCTGTGGCTGCTGCCAGCTGTCTGCAGAGAGCCCTGCCCCTGTGCTGCAGAGAAGGCCTTGCTGGTGTTCCCAAACCTGGCACTGTGGAGCAGAGGAGGAAAGGGAGAGGGAGAGGAAGAGGGGGAGGGGGAGGGGGAGGGAGAGGGAGAGGGAGAGGGAGAGGGAGAGGGAGAGGGAGAGGGAGAGGGAGAGGGAGAGGGAGAGGGAGAGGGAGAGGGAGAGGGAGAGGGAGAGAGGGAGGGAGAGGGGGAGGGAGGGGGAGGGGGAGGGAGAGGGAGAGGGGGAGGGAGAGGGGGAGGGAGAGGGGGAGGGAGAGGGGGAGGGAGAGGGGGAGGGAGAAGGGGAGGGAGAAGGGGAGGGGGAGGGGGAGGGAGAGGGAGAGGGAGAGGGAGAGGGAGAGGGAGAGGGAGAGGGAGAGGGAGAGGGAGAGGGAGAGGGAGAGGGAGGGGGGAGAGGGAGGGGGGAGAGGGAGGGGGAGGGGGGAGGGGGAGGGGGAGGAAAGGGGAGAGGAGAGGTTCAGAGAGGAGAGGTTTGGAGAGGTTTGGAGAGGTTTGGAGAGGTTTGGAGAGGTTTGGAGAGGTTTGGAGAGGTTCGGAGAGGAGAGGTTCGGAGAGGAGAGGTTCGGAGAGGTTCGGAGAGGAGAGGTTCGGAGAGGAGAGATTCGGAGAGGAGAGGAGAGGAGAGGAGAGGAGAGGAGAGGAGAGGAGAGGAGAGGAGAGGAGAGGAGAGGAGAGGAGAGGAGAGGAGAGGAGAGGAGAGGGGAGGGGAGGGGAGGGGAGGGGAGGGGAGGGGAGGGGAGGGGAGGGGAGGGGACTAAATCAAACAAACAATCAAAGCCCAACCAAAACAAAACATTCCCCAAAACACCCAAAGTGCAAATGACAGAAAGGATACATCCTGTGCTAAATGGGATGTAGTCCAGCCCAAGCTCCTGGCCCTGCTGGCTGAGTCCCACCTCCCCAGCAGAAAAACTGTGTGACCAGAGTGTGCCAGAACAGCCTAGACAGCAACAGTGACAGCAGCAGCAAAACAGGCTGCCCAGAGAGGTTGAGGAGTCTGCATCTCTGGAGGTGTTCACAACCCACATGGAAGTGCTCCTGTGTGATTTAGTTTGGGTGGACCTGCTCTTGCAAGGGGGTTGGACTGCATGATCTTCAGAGGTCATGGTCTGGTTGATTTGGTAGAGTTGGGTGATTGGTTGGACTTGATGATCTTGGAGGTCTCTTCCAACCGGGTTGATTCTGTGATTAAGGTGAAACTTCTTCACTGTGAGGGTGCTGGAGCCCTGGAGCAGGCTGCCCAGAGAGGTTGTGGAGTCTCCTTCCCTGGAGACTTTCCAGCCCCGTCTGGATGTGTTCCTGTGTGACCTGATCTAGGTGAACCTGCCTTAGCAGGGGGTTGGACTGGGTGTTTTCCAGAGGTCCCTTCAGCTACCATCACTGTGTGATTCTGTGTGTGATTTTGTAGGACAGACAGACAGCCTCATCCCAGAGGTGAATGGTGCCATCCTGCTGCAGGGCTGAGCTCTGCTGGCTGCAAGGACTCACAGGAGCATCCTCATCATCAGCTGAACACCTCTGCCAGCATCCCTGCCAGCCTACCTTAGTGAAGGTGTGTCTGCTCACATCACACTGTGCATGTAGCAGCTGCCAGAGGTTAATCTGCAGCATCTCTACCTGGCAGCAAGCATCATTGCTGCTGGGAAGCATGGGGAAGTTCTGAGGAACACCTGCAATCCCCCAACCCAGGGCCCAACCCTACTGCTGCTCAGACCTGGGTGAGTGGAAAGCAAGATGCTAAACCTCCCAAACTCACAGCCAGTCACTCAATCTGTGCCTCCAGCACCCATGGCCAGGCAAACAGAATTACAGACTTGTCAGGGTTGGAAGGGACCTCAAGGCTCAGCCAGTTCCAGCCCCCTGCCATGGCCAGGAACACCTCACACTACAGCAGGCTGCTCACAGCCACAGCCAGCCTGGCTGCAAACACCTCCAGGCAGGAGGCTTCCACCACCTCCCTGGGCAACCTGTGCCAGTCTCTCACCACCCTCCTGGGGAACAACTTCTTCCTAACATCCAATCTCAATCTACCCACTTCTAGTTCTGCTCCATCCCCCCCAGTCCTATCACTCCCTGACACCCTCAGAAGTCCCTCCCCAGCTCTCCTGGAGCCACCTTAGGCACTGGAAGGCTGCTCTAAGGTCTCCCTGGAGCCTTCTCTTCTGCAGGTTGAAGATGCCCAACTCCTTCACCCTGTCCCTGTAGGGGAGCTTCTCCAGCTGTCTGATCATCTTCATGGACTCATCTGGATGCTCTCCAGCAGTTCCAGGTCCTCCTTGTTCTTGGATGCCTCAGAACTGGAGGCAGTGCTGCAGGTGGGGCCTCACCAGAGCAGAGCAGAGGGGGCAGAATCCCTTCACTCTCTCTGCTGGTCACACTTCTTAAGGATCTTATGATCGCTTCCAACCCAAAGGGTTCTGCGGTGCTGTGGCTTCGGGTATCTGCGGCTCTGATTTAGGGCACAGCTGGTTTGTAATTCACAGCTTTACAACCAGTTCAATTAGCAGAAGTTTACTTGCAGCTGCTTTTGACATGAAGGATGCTGTCCATCTGCTCCTGCTGCTCCCATGCAGCCTTTCTTTCTGCTCTTGCCAGGGTGATTTACAGGTTTCCTTCCTCGTGGGAAGCGGTGGCGAAGCTAAACCTCAGAAGCCCTCTGATGGATTTCAGATTGAATACTGTGAGCCTGGGATTAATGCTGCAAATAAAGGAGGAAATCCATTAAGCATGGGATGTGCAGCATAAATATTCCATAACACAGAAATGCTAATGTGGTGATGAGAAAGGAAAATCAACAGAGGTCTAGGAGTCAGGGAGTGCTGAGTGCTGGAAGCCCACTCTGGACATAGAATCATAGAATCAACCAGGCTGGGAAAGACCTCAGAGAGCATCAAGTCCAAGCTGTCACCCAACACCTCCTGACAACTAAACCATGGCTCCAAGTGCCACATCCAATCCCCTCTTGAACAACTCCAGGGATGGGGACTCCACCACCTCCCTGGGCAGCACATTCCCATGGCCAATCTCTCTTGCTGAGAAGAACTTTCTCCTCACCTCCAGCCTAAATCTCCCCTGGCACAGCTTGAGACTGTGTCCTCTTGTTCTGCTGCTGGGTGTCTGGGAGAAGAGACCAACCCCCACCTGGCTACAACCTCCCTTCAGGGAGTTGGAGACAGCAATGAGGTCTCCCCTGAGCCTCCTCTTCTCCAGGCTAAGCAACCCCAGCTCCCTCAGCCTCTCCTCACAGGGCTGTGCTCCAGACCCCTCCCCAGCCTTGTTGCCCTTCTCTGGACACCTTCAAGTGTCTCAATGTCCTTCTTAAACTCAGGAGCCCAGAACTGGACACAGGACTCAAGGTGTGGCCTAAGCAATGCACAGTACAGGGGCACAATGACTTCCCTGCTCCTGCTGGCCACACTATTTCTGATCCCAGGCCAGGATACCATTTGCCCTCTGGGCCCCCTGGGCACACTGCTGGCTCCTGTTCAGCTGCTGTCCACCAGTTTCCCCAGGTCCCTCTCTGCCTGGCAGCTCTCAGCCACTCTGACCCCAACCTGTAGCACTGCATGGGGTTGTTGTGGCCAAAGTGCAGCCCCTGGCACTTGGACTTGTTGAATGCCATCCTGTTGGACTCTGCCCATCTGTCCAGCCTGGCAAGGTCCCTCTGCATCTTGGGAGACAGCTGAGTGTATCCATGGGGATCCTGGCAGCTGGAGGGGGTTTGCAGGGAGAGGCTGGCAGCAGGCTGCAGGACTTACTCTCTCACTACTCCAGATGAGAAGATATGCAGACAGGGATGTAAGGGGAGAAGCTGAGCCAAGAGGCTTGGCCAAGAGGCCTTCAAGCTAATCTGACCAAGAAACTGTCTTCCAGAGAATCACAGAATCCTAGCATCAGAGAACCATAGCATCATAGAACTGTTGAAGCTGGAAGAGACATTTAAGATCATCAAGTCCAAAGGAAGACCAAAGGTCAGGAAGTGGTGAGTGCTGGAGGCCCTCTGAACATCTCTCACTTCTCCAGATGCAGACAGGGAAGCAAGGGCAGAAGCTGAGCTCATGGCTTGGCCAAGAGGCCCTCAAGCAAGCCTGAGAAAGAAAATGTCTTTCAGAGAATCACAGAATCACAGAATCAGAGCAACATAGCATCTCTGAACATCTCTCACTTGCCTTCCAGATGACAAAGGCCACCCTGGGCTCCTTGCTGAGCACAGCCAGCAGTGCACAGGTCTTGATTTCCTTTCTGGTGAGACTTTGGTGTCTCACACAAGTTTTGAGTCAGTCTCAGCCATGTTTGAGGAAAATGGTTCAGAGCCCAGCCTGAAACCCAGGTGATTGTGGTGCAAGCAGTGATGGCTTCAGGGAAGCTGTGCCCACTTCCTGGCCCTGCACTGGTCCCTTGATGCACAGCTCACTGAAGCTCCTCTTTCCCAGAGGTTAAGCTGGAGTGAGGCAGCATGGTCTGGAGCCACACAAAGTGCAGGAGAAGTTGTGATGTGGCACAGCAAAGTCTGTGCCTCTGAGTCCTATCTTGGAACCATAGAACTGTTGAGGGTGGAAGAGACCTTTGGGATTACCAAGCCCAACTGCTCACCCAGAGCTCACAATCCACCCCTGCTGCTCAGCCACTGCCACTAACCCACGTCCCTCAGCACCACATCCATGCAGCTTTTAAACCCCTCCATGGATGGTGACTCCAGCACCTCCCTGGGCAGCCTGGGACAGGTCTGAGAACCCTTTCTTGGAAGAATTTCTCCTAATATCCAACCTGAACCTTCCCTGGCACAACTTGAGGCCATTTCCTCTTGTCCTGACACTGGCTGCAAGTGAGAAGAGTGCAGCCTCACCTCACTCCAACCTCCTTTGAGATAGTTGTAGAGGGTGATGAGGTGAGAGCACTACAAGTGTAGGTAGTTATGGGAGTCACCTTGGAAATCAATGCAATGCATCTGCCTTGGAGCCTTATAACACTGAGCTGAGCACATGGAGTGCTCAGAGCAAAGCCAGAGAAAGGCTTTTTTGTTCCAGGTGATGTACAGTGCACAGATTTCCTGCTGTGGAGCACTCTTACTGAAGAGGCTGATTCCTGTCATTTCCCCCCTCCCTCCTGCATGGTTTTGCAACTTTCACCATAGCCGTGTTGCTCCCAGCACCCTCTGTTGCAGCACCTCCTCAGCTGCAGGGCAAAGCAAGGGGGTAGCTGTGGTTGTTTCCTAGGTCTGTGCTGATAGAGGGAGGTGAGTAGGTCTGATCAGCCTGTGGCAAGCAGCTTCTGGCTGTCAAGTTGCTTCTCAGGCTGGTGAGTGCCATAGGCAGGGGGATTTGGAGGTGCTGGAAGGTGTCCAGAGAAGGGCCATGAGGATGAGCAGAGGGCTGGAGCTGCTCTGCTATGAGGACAGACTGAGGGAGTTGGGGTTGTTCAGTCTGGAGGAGAGAAGTCTCTGAGGAGACCTAATTGTGGCCTTCCAGGATCTGCAGGGGGTTACAAGAAAGCTGGGGAGGGACTTTTGAGGGTGCTGCATCAGCTGTCAATCAGCACCCCCAGGTCCCTTTCTGTTTGGCAGCTCTCAGCCACTCTGTTCCCAGCCTGTAGCTCTGCATAGGGTTTCTGTGGCCAAAGTGCAGCCCCTGGCACTTGGACTTGTTGAATGCCATCCTGTTGGACTCTGCCCATCTGTCCAGTCGGTCGAGGTCCCTCTGCAGAGCCATTCTGCCCTCTAACTGACCAACATCTGCTCCCAGCTTGGTGTCATCTGCAAACTGCTGATGACTGACTCAATGCCCTCATCCAGATCATCAATGAAGATATTAAAGAGGACAGGGCCCAGCACTGATCCCTGGGGGACACCACTGGTGACTGGCCACCAGCTGGCTGTGGCACCATTCACCACCACTCTCTGGGCTCAGCCTCCAGCCAGTTCCTAACCCAGCACAGAGTGTAGTGGTCCAAGCCAGGGGCTGACAGCTTGGCCAGCAGTTTGCTGTGGGGCACGGTGTCAAAGGCCTTGCTGAAGTCCAGGCAGACCACACCCACAGCCTGCCCCACAGCCACCAGGCAGTCACCTGGGCATAGAAGGAGATCAGGCTGGAGAGGCAGGACCTGCCCCTCCTAAATCCACGTTGGCTGGGATGACTTTGTGATCATTCTCTTCCCTTTCTACTCTTTGCTTTATGCTTGGGGGGAGGAGAAAGAAAAAAAAAACCGAGAGAGAGAGAGAGAGAGAGAGAGAGAGAAAGAAAGTTATTTCAGGAGCCCTTTGAACATTAAAATTTATATCATGCCTGCTACTTTCTTCAAATATTTTAAAATATTCCAAACATAAGGCCCTGGGCAGCGTGCCCAGGATCCTGTCTTTCTGGATAGAAGTTTCAGATAACTGACACATCCAATTGCCATCTCTCCCCCAAGAGGTCATCTCCACTCGGGCTCCAGAGCGGAGCAGGGCAGGTACCAGAGGTCCCCCCAGCTTCACACAAGGTTAGAACCATCTGCATGGTTGCTAATTAAAGCCAAGGCACTCCTGTGCCTGACCCACTTCTGCCTGGCTTTCAGGAGCTTTTCACCTGAGTGTCTTCACACCACTGAAAAATTAAAGTGGTTAATAATGCATCAGAGCCAAACGCTACCCAGGGGCTGGCGGCGTGGGGGAGCTTGGTTCTGCTTGTGGATGGCATCGCTAAAAGCTGCTGTGAGGCAGGGATGCCCCCAGCCTGCTTCCCTGCCTTCGTTCCATCACACACACACACCTCTGTGCCACTTACTGATGTCCCTTTCTGCCACTTACTGATGTCCTAAACCACTCTGGGCTGGTTCGTGTAAGTGTTGAAGAGCACGCTGGCCACAGCAGGAGGGGAAACTTGGCTGAACTGTTCAGCTGGCCCCCAAGGCATCCTTCTGCTCACTCCATGAGAGAGAGAAACAAGAGAAACCTGCCTGGGAGGACCAAGGGAAACCTTCCTGGGAGGACCAAGGGAAACCTTCTTGAGAGGACCAAGGAAAACTTTCCTGGGAGGACCAAGGCAAACCTTCTTGAGAGGACCAAGGCAAACCTTCTTGAGAGGACCAAGGCAAACCTTCCTGGGAGGACCAAGGCAAACCTTCCTGGGAGGACCAAGGCAAACCTTCCTGGGAGGACCAAGGCAAACCTTCTTGAGAGGACCAAGGAAAACCTTCCTGGGAGGACCAAGGCAAACCTTCTTGAGAGGACCAAGGAAAACCTTCCTGGGAGGACCAAGGCAAACCTTCTTGAGAGGACCAAGGCAAACCTTCTTGAGAGGACCAAGGTAAACCTTCCTGGGAGGACCAAGGCAAACCTTCCTGGGAGAACCAAGGCAAACCTTCTTGAGAGGACCAAGGCAAACCTTCTTGAGAGGACCAAGGCAAACCTTCCTGGGAGGACCAAGGCAAACCTTCTTGAGAGGACCAAGGCAAACCTTCTTGAGAGGACCAAGGCAAACCTTCTTGAGAGGACCAAGGCAAACCTTCTTGAGAGGACCAAGGCAAACCTTCCTGGGAGGACCAAGACTAGAAATGTGAAGCTACCTTTCTGAACACACTATGAGCAGTCTGGTGAAGAGAGAAACATTATTCAGCCCAGAGAAAAGAGGCCTGCAGGGAGATCTTAGAGCTGCTTTCTGATACCTGAAGAGATCCTACAGAAAGGCTGCAGAGAGACTTTTCCTGAGGGTGTCTAGAGGCAACACAAGGGGGAATGGTTTGAAGCTGAGGGAGAGCAGGTTCAGACTAGATCTTAGGAACAAGATCTTCAGTACAAGGGTGGTGAGACTCTGGAACAGGTTGCCCAGGGAGGTTGTGGATGCCTCCTCCTTGGGGGGAGTTAAAGGCCAGGCTGGATGAGGCCTTGGGCAGCCAAGTCTAGTTGAGAGGTGTCCCTGCCCATGGCAGGGAGGTTGGAGGAGATCTCTAAGGTCCCTTCCAACCAAAGCCATTCTGTGATTCAGTGATTCCATGGGAGAAGTCAGACAAACCTGCATGCATTCCTGCCACCCCTGCTATTGTGTCTGCTCCTGGTTGCCATCTCCTCGGGAGCTTCAGCTTCGTGGGGTAAGCAGCGGGGCGATGCTGAGCTCAGGAGCAAGGAGTTGGGCATTTTGCTTCGTGCCTTGCATGGCCATCAGGTCAGACGTTCGCTCAGGCAGGTTTCGAGCTCCTATACTTTTTACTTGGCTGCCACTTAGTGGCAGTGCGAAGCAATAGCCTGGGGAGAGGCAGCAGCAAAGCCTGCAAACCCATTTCATATCATAGACTCATAGGATTGTCAGGGCTGGAAGGGAGCTCAAGGCTCAGCCAGTCCCAACCCCCCTGCCATGGCCAGGGACACCTCACACTACAGCAGCTTGCTCACAGCCACAGCCAGCCTGGCTGCAAACACCTCCAGGCAGGAGGCTTCCACCACCTCCCTGGGCAACCTGTGCCAGGCTCTCACCACCCTCATGGGGAACAACTTCTTCCTAACATCCAATATCAGTCTCCCCACTTCTAGTTTTGCTCCATCCCCCCCAATCCTATCACTCCCTGACACTCTCCAAAGTCCCTCCCCAGCTTTCTTGTAGCCCCCTTCAGATCCTGGAAGGCCACAAGGAGGTCTCCTGGGAGCCTTCTCCTCTCCAGACTGAACAGCCCCAACTCCCTCAGTCTGTGGTAATAGTAATAGTAGTAGTAATAATAACGGTAATGTTCAAATCTCACCCATCCATCAGTTGCACCTCTTGTTCTAATCACAGCTCCTGCAGCAGCCCAGTCACCTGAAGGGCTTTCCTGCACCCAGCAACTCACATCCCTCATGCACCAGCCCAGCACAGCCTGGAGTGCCAGCAGTGGCCCTTGCTGGAGGAGGTGGCAGTAGGTATTGCCTTTCACTCTCACATCCAGCAGGTAAGGGACACCATAACTCCACTTCCTCATCCTCTCTGGACTCACCTGGAGACCTCACTGCACTAGGAACAGATGGCAGCTCTGCTTTCATAGAACCATAGAAGTGTTGAGGTGGGAAGAGACCTTTGAGATCATCAAGCCCAACTGCTCACCCAGAGCTCACAATCCACCTCTGCTGCTCAGCCACTGCCACTGAACCACAGCCCTCAGCACCACATCCACACAGCTTTTAAACCCCTCCAGGGATGGTGACTCCAGCACCTCCCTGGGCAGCCTGGGACAGTGCCTGGGAACCCTTGCTGGGAAGAAATTGTTCCCAATATCCAGCCTGAACCTCCACTGGCACAACTTGAGGCTGTTTCCTCTTGTCCTCTCACTCGTTGGCTGTGAGCAGAGACCAGCCCCCACCTGTCTCCAGCCTCCTTCGAGGCAGTTGTAGAGGGTGATTAGGTCTTCCCTCAGCCTCCTCTTCTGAAAACTAAACAACCCCAGTTCCCTCAGCTGCTCCTCATCAGGCTTGTGTTCAAGTCTTTGTGATCATTCAGGCTTTAGCCTGTAGAGTTTCAAATGTCATCCTGGGGTGTGGAGGAGAAGGCCCTCCCCCCCTCCCCCCCCCAGCCCATGCATGGAGGCATTCAGGACCGCCAGGTCCTTCTCTCAGCATGGGGGGAAGGGTGTTCTTCATCTTGCCCATGGGGACCACAGCAGCACCCTGACTTAGCAAGCTCCAATCCAGGTGGAAAGAAGCCTCTGTTGGTGCTGTGGATTTCTTTGCTATGACTTGGAAAGGTGCTTTGGATGAGTTGAGCCACGGAGAGCAGTCCCCAGCCCGTGTGGACAGCTCTACCTGCGCTGGCATTAAGACGAACTGTTTGCTTTCCACACCTCTGCACTTTAAACTGAGCTGCAGGAATCCAGCTTTGGGAAAGCTTGAGCCTGCCGAGGAATTTAGATCCCTTTTCATCCACTTTATCAACTGTCTCCTGGAAGAAACGCTTTGCCAAGGCTGTGGATGATTAAAGGCTCAGGAGCAGATGCCCAGGGGGCAGCCCCCAGCACCTGCAGCAGGGCCCTGAGCTTGGGGACTTTGTGCTGCTGCTGCCATTTCTGTCCAACAGGGGAATGGCTCCCAAAGTGCCCAGTGCTCCAGCGAGACACTGGCACAGGTTGTCCAGGGAGGTGGTGGAAGCCTCCTGCCTGGAGGTGTTTGCAGCCAGGCTGGATGTGGCTGTGAGCAACCTGCTGTGGTGTGAGGTGTCCCTGGCCACAGCAGGGGGTTTGGAACTGGATGTTCCTTCAAACCCTGACAATTCTATGATTCTATGATCCCCATGGGAGCAGCAGAGGCAGAATCTCCTCCCCTGCTGCTGTCTACACTTCAATATCTGAAGGGGACATAGAGGAAGGCTGGGGAGGGACTGTTCAGAAGGGCCTGTGGAGATAGGACAAGTGGCAATGGTTTGAAGCTGGAGCAGGGTGGGTTTAGGTTGGACATCAGGAAGAAGTTCTGCACAATGAGAGTGGTGAAACACTGAAACAGGCTGCCCAGGGATGTGGTTGAGGCCTCATACTTGGAGATATTCAAGGTGAAACTTGATGCATCCCTGGGCTTCCTGATCTAGTTGGAGATGTCCCTGCTGACTGCAGGGGTGTTGGACCTTCGAGGCTCCCTTCCACTTCAATGCAATCTGTGAATCTGTGTGAGGGCTGCCTCCTGATGGCACTTCCCTGTCAGGCACCTTGAAGAGCCCCGTTTCATGTGGCATTCAATGATGGTCAGCTCATAACCATCCTTGCCCACCCATCCTGTTTGCAGCACAGTGAAGCCGGAGCAAGACCTGGGGTCTGGTGGATGCTTCCTTTCTGACTTGTGATGCAGCACAAGGTTAACATCAGGCAGAGCAACCTGCTGCTGCTAAAGAATGCACACAAAAAGAAATCTTCCCAGCTCCCATGACTTATAACTTTCCTAGATTCATTTGCACTGTGAACCATGGAAAAAAGTCTCAGGCTGGGTGTCTGGGCTGGTGCAGATGGACATAGCTTCACAACAGGCTATGCCTGAGGGAAATTAGGGTAACTAATGGTTTGCTGATGTAGTTCATCAGGTCCAGGAAGAGCCATCATGAACAGGCAGCTGCAAGAACAGGTAACCTTCAATTCATTCCTTGGTGTGAAAGAGGTGACAGTAATAACACAGAATCACAGAATGCCAGGGCTGGGAAGGGACCTCTGGACATCACCCAGTCCAACCTCCCTGCCAGAGCAGGTTAGTGTGGCCAGCAGGAGCAGGGAAGTCCTTGTGCCCTGTGCTCAGCACTGCTTAGGCCACACCTTGAGTCCTGTGTCCAGGCTCCTCAGATTAAGAAGGACATTGAGACACTTGAAGGTGTCCAGAGAAGGGCAACAAAGCTGGGGAGGGGTCTGGAGCACAGCTCTGTGAGGAGAGGCTGAGGGAGCTGGGGTTGCTTAGCCTGGAGAAGAGGAGGCTCAGGGGAGACCTTCTTGCTCTCTCCAACTGCCTGAAGGGAGGTTGTAGACAGGGGGGTGTTGGTCTCTTCTCCCAGGCACCCAGCACCAGAACAAGAGGACACAGTCTCAAGCTGTGCCAGGGGAGGTTTAGGCTGGAGGTGAGGAAGAAATTCTTCCCAGCAAGAGAGATTGCCCATTGGAATGTGCTGCCCAGGGAGGTGGTGGAGTCACCATCCCTGGAGGTGTTTAGGAAGAGCCTGGATGAGGCACTTGGTGCCAGGGTTGAGTTGATCGGATGGTGTTGGGTGATAGGTTGGACTTGATGATCTCAAAGGTCTTTTCCAACCTGGTTAATTCTATCCTATCCTATCCTATCCTATCCTATCCTATCCTATCCTATCCTATCCTATCCTATCCTATCCTATCCTATCCTATCCTATCCTATCCTATCCTATCCTAAAAGTTCAAGGCACTTCTAGGTGCTCCCACTTGAGACTCCTCTCCCCAGCTCCTCAGAGTGATGGGCTCAGCAGGACAAACAGTTTTTTCCCTTTGGAGATAATATTGTTTTGGGGGGTGGAAATGGGATAACTGCATTTGTGTTATACAAGGCAGGGGGAGGTGACAGGTTGGACTTGATGATCTTTGAGGTCTCTTCCAACCTTAGTGATACTGTGATACTGTGACCAAAAGAAAAGGGGGCAGCAGCCTTGCAGTTCTGCCCTGTTGGCCTCCCCTTGGTCAGGGCAAGTAATTTTTTTGACAGGTGAATAAAATATCATTAGTTTCTCCACTGTCATCAATCATCAAAGTGAAGGCTGGGCGAGTAACCTCTCCAGACAGTCCTGGGGACTGCCTTAGTTTCTAAAGCAGCAGAGAGGGGCCAGGGCAGGAGGCTCCCTTTCTAGCTAAATGCATGGGAGGCAGACAGCTCAAACCTCTCCCCAGCTTTGACTTTTCTTATTTTAGTTCCCCCCCACACTCCCCCCCTCCTCGAAGTGTTAGAAGCTGACAACAGCATAGAAATGGAGATTTCACGTTGTCACCACCGGCTATTTGTGGCCAGGTAGCCCAAGCTGGGCTAGATAATTGCATTGGGGCATTGCTGAGAGCGGCAGAATAAGCTAAGGAGGGAGAATGACAAATCTGAAGCTTTTTGTCCAAAGGTCACACACTTGAGGCTTCTTTCGCATTTGTGTGAGTTAATTTACTTTAAGGGGGGGGGTGGGGGGTGGGGAGGGAGAGAGCAAAAAAAAAAACCTCTTCACAACAAAGCCAAACGAACAGAAATCTGTCCCTGAGAGTGCCGTGGCCGTGAACTTCCAAAGCCATTGTGGTTTCAATAGAAGAATAGGAGCCACTGCCATCGAAAATGCCATTGATATTGTAACAGATCATTGCCTAAATAGACCATAACAGCCCCCCTTTCAATGGCCGCTGAGAAAAGCCTTAACCCCTTCCTGCCTGGGAGTCGGCCGCGATCGCTGCGTGACACATCAAAGGAGACACATCAGATAGAGGGAATTTCACACCCTTTGGCCTGCCGCTGGCAGCTCCTCTGAGCTGCCCCGGCCCTTCCCTTTTCCACACCGCATCACAGCTCGCCGCAAGGGCAAATCCTTTTAAGCCGCAGGCAGAAAACCTGGGCTTAGGGCATTGTCTCGCCCACCCCCCACCCCTGCTGCCCGAACCACCCAGGAGAAGGCAGAGCCTTCCCCAGAGCTCCCTGCCTCAGTGGCAGTGGCTTTTGTCAAATATATCAGTGTGTGTGTACAAAAGAGAGAGAGAGAGAGAGGTATGTAGGTAGATGGATTGGTAGATAGGGGAAGGTAGATGGATGGATGGATAGATAGAGAGATAGACAGATAGATACAGGGATAGATAGATGGATAGACAGATAGAGAGATAGACAGATAGATAGATAGATGATAGAATAGAATAGAATAGAATAGAATAGAATAGAATAGAATAGAATAGAATAGAATAGAATAGAATAGAATAGAATAGAATAGAATAGAATAGACCAGGTTGGAAGAGACCTTCAAGATCATCGAGTCCAACCTATCACCCAACACCACCTAATCAACTAACCCATGTAACCAAGCACCCTGTCAAGTCTCCTCCTGAACACCTCCAGTGACGGCGACTCCACCACCTCCCCGGGCAGCCCATTCCAATGGGCAATCACTCTCTCTGTGTAGAACTTCCTCCTGACCTCCAGCCTGAACTTCCCCTGGCGCAGCCTGAGACTGTGTCCTCTTGTTCTGGTGCTGGCTGCCTGGGAGAAGAGACCAACCTCTGCCTGTTTACAACCCCCCTTCAGGTAGTTGTAGAGAGCAATAAGGTCACCCCTGAGTCTCCTCCTCTCCAGGCTAAGCAGCCCCAGCTCCCTCAGCCTCTCCTCATAGGGCTTGTGTTCCAAGCCCCTCACTAACTTCATTGCCCTTCTCTGGACTCGTTCCAGCAAGTCAACCTCCTTCCTAAACTGAGGGGCCCAGAACTGGACACAGTACTCGAGGTGTGGCCTAACCAGTGCAGTGTACAGGGGCAGAATCACCTCCCTGCTCCTGCTGGCCACACTGTTCTTAATGCAGGCCAGGATGCCATTGGCCCTCCTGGCCACCTGGGCACACTGCAGGCTCATGTTCATCCTACCATCAACCAGCACCCCCAGGTCCCTCTCTGCCTGGCTGCTCTCAGCCACTCTGACCCCAGCCTGTAGCACTGCATGGGGTTGCTGTGGCCAATGTGCAGAACCTGGCACTTGGATGTGTTCAATCTCATGCCATTGGACTCTGCCCATCTGCCCAGCCTGTCGAGGTCTCTCTGCAGAGCCTCTCTACCCTTTAGCAGATGGATAGATAGATAGTAGGTGGATAGATAGACAGATACATGGATAGATGGATGGATAGATGGATGGATAGACAGATACATGGATAGATAAATGGATGGATGGATGGGTGGATAGATGGATAGATAGATGGATAGATAGATGGATAGATAGATAGATGGATAGATGGATGGATAGATAGAGGGATAGATAGATACATGGATAGATAGATGGATGGATGGATAGATAGATACATGGATAGAAAGATGGATAGATGGATGGATAGATAGACAGATAAATGGATAGATAGATGGATGGATGGATAGATAGATACATGGATGGATGGATGGATAGATGGATAGATAGATACATGGATAGATAGATGGATAGATGGATAGATAGATAGCTAGATGGAGAGATGGATGGACAGATGGATAGATAGATGGATAGATAGACAGATACATGGATAGAAAGATGGATGGATAGATAGATGGATAGATAGACAGATACATGGATAGCAAGATGGATGGATGGATGGATAGATAGACAGATACATGGATAGAAAGATGGATGGATAGATAGATAATAGGTAGATAGATACATGGATAGATAGATGGATGGATAGATGGATAGATAGATGAGTAGATAGATGAGTACATAGATAGATGGATAGATGATGGACAGATAGATGGGTAGATAGATACATAGATAGATAGATAGGTAGATAATAGGTGGGTGGATGGATAGATGGATAGATAAATAGATACATGAATAGATAGATAGATAATAGATGTATAGATGGATAGATAATAGGTGGATGGATGGATGGATGGATGTATAGATAGATAGATAGATAGATATTTAGTATGTTTTAATTTCCAGTGGGCCAAGCCCCAAAGCCTTCCAACTCTGACAGATCTTTCGAGGAAATATGGTTTTGAACAACACCCAAACCAATTTTATTTGTTGGGTTTGGGGTTTTTTTTAGGAACTATGTGTCTTCCAGACCCAGGAAGCTATTGCAGTAGGGGCCCATCAAGCTCCTCTTGGGGGTTGCTTGGTTAGATTATTCTTCAACACTTTGCCATGTCCCACCACTGGCACCTACTGAAAATATTAAGCTAAAATAATAGAACTGTTGGAGAGGGTCCAGAGGAGGCTGTGAAGATAATCTGAGGAATGGAGAACCTCCCCTGTGGGGACAGGCTGAGAGAGTTGGGGCTGTTCAGCCTGGAGAAAAGAAGGCTCCAGGGAGACCTCAGAGCAGCCTTCCAGGACCTGAAAGAGCTCCAGGAGAGCTGGGGAGGGACTTCTGACAAGGGCTGTGAGTGACAGGATGAGGAACAATGGCTTTGAGCTGGGAGAGGAGAGATTGAGACTGGAGATGAGGAAGAAATTGTTGAGAGTGAGAGTGGTGAGATGCTGGAACAGGTTGTCCAGGGAGGCTGTGGATGCCAGGTTGGATGAGGCCCTGAGCAACCTGGGCTGGTGTGAGGTATGCCTGCCCATGGCAGAGGGTTGAAACTGGATGATCTTTCAGTTCTATTCCAACCCAAACCATTCCAACCCAAACCATTCCATGATTCTATGAAAAAGATCTTTCAAAATGTGTCCTCTCTCCCTGACTTACAGGTCCTGGGGAGGCAAAGAATGAAACAAGTTCAAAACAAAGCAAACCAAAGCAACCAACCAACCTCACCAGGACAGGACAAACCAAAAAGACAAGGCTATTTCCATAATTCTTCAGGTTAATTTAATATCAGTTCTATAATTCTGGTGGTGGAAGCCTCCTGCCTGGAGGTGTTTGCAGCCAGGCTGGATGTGGCTGTGAGCAACCTGCTATAGTGTGAGGTGTCCCTGCCCATGGCAGGGGGTTGGAACTGGCTGATCCTTGAGGTCCCTTCCAATGTTGACAATTCTGTGATTCTACAGTTCTTCACTGATTTACTCTGGGACCACATTTGCCTTTACTGAAGACAAGACTGATGTCAGACTAAGCTGTGCTGTCTACACAGAGCATTGCTCCTGCCTTCCCTGCATCATGCTCAGGGCAAACACCACTCTGGGTATCACAGTATCACAGTATCACTGAGGTTGGAAGAGACCTCGAAGATCATCAAGTCCAACCTGTCACCACAGACCTCATGACTAAACCATGGCTCCAAGTGCCACATCCAATCCCCTCTTGAACACCTCCAGGGATGGGGACTCCACCGCCTCTCTGGGCAGCACATTCCAATGACCAATGACTCTCTCAGTGAAAAACTTTCTCCTCACCTCCAGCCTAAACTTCCTCTGGCACAGCTTGAGACTCTGCCCTCTTGTTCTGGTGCTTCATGATTTCTGATGTTACATGATTTCATTTCTTCTCAGGCATACACAAGTATCATAGAATCCCAGAATGCCAGCTTGGAAGGGACCTCAAGGATCATTTGGCACAACCACTCTAGGTGACAGTGCAGTTGCCATGAGCTGGCTCAGCACCCTGGCAAGCTGAGTCTCAAACTGCCCAGTGCAGGGCACTCCACTGCTGCCCTTGGGAGATGATTCCAGGGTCTGTTCTCATGGGGAAATATTTTCCTCTGGTGTCCAATGGGAATGTCCCCAGCAGTAACTTGGCCCCAGCAGTAACTTGTCCCCATCCCCCCTTGTCTTTCCCACAAGACTCTCTTTTAAAAGGGAGTCTCCACCCTCCATGCACTGCTCCATGGCCATAAGGTCTCCCCTGAGCCTTCTCAAGGCTGGGTGATGGAGTTGATGTCTCATGTCATACATGGGAAGGCAGCCCAACCCCAGCCCCAAATCCTGGGGTCACTGCCATCACTTCCCTCTTTCTAGGGTGATTATTTTCAGTAACTTCAGAGCAGGGAGCTGCTGGGCCACAGACCACCAGCACCAATGAAAACCTGAGAAACAATTAACCTGTGAGCTTGGCACTTGGACCACTGCTGCCTCAACAGCCACCACAGGGACCACTCCTAGCCTGGCAGTCACAAGGTGAGAACAACATCAGCAGGGTGGGATGCTCAGAGGAGGTACCAGCATGAGCAAAGGGACTCCAGAATGGGCCCCTCACTGCAAGAAGGACTTAGAGTTGCTGGATTCCAATCAGTGGGTAGCCACCAAGAGATGTGCATCAGTGATTATGAATAGAACTCAGGCATGTGCGCTCCCCACCCCACAATTTCCCCTTCTGCTCAGCTCTTCATCCTCAGTTTCTCCAGACTGGTTTTCTTTCCTAGTCCAGGCTGCCCTGTGGTACTGCAGCTGTTTGCTGTTCCATGAGTTTGAAAGCTCCTTGCTGCAAGTCCTGCAGCCTCATCTTCTCCAGAGGAGTAAGAAATGCACAAGAAGTGCCCCAGATTTCCCTGGAGTGAGGCTGGCTGGCCCCCAAGTCAGGACCCTTCTCCCTGCTCAAGGCCATGGCCCAGAGTCCCTGCTCAGCAATTTGCCACCCAAAAGCACCCTGAGTCCAGCAGCCACAGAGGTACAGGGACCTTTCCTGGGGCTTTCAGCTGTTACCAGACATCACAGAACCACAGAATGCTGGGGGCTGGAAGTGACCTCTGGAGATCATCTAGTCCTACACCCCTGCCACAGCAGGATCACCTCGAGTCAGTCACACAGGAACATGTCCAGCCAGGTGAAACTGGACCAGTGGCTGCTTCTTGGAGGGACCACAGGGATGCTCTTGGAGCCTGGCCTGAATGAATACAGCACCCAAGCTTCAGCCCACTGCTGTTGGGGTCTGAGCAAGGTGTGCCCCAGTAAGATGCACTTCTCAGACACTGCTGGGAAGAAGGCACCTACGCTTTCACTTCATAGAATCATAGAATCAAAGAATGGTTTGGGTTGGAAGGGACCTTAAAAAGCATCTAGTTCCAGCACCCCTGCCATGGGCAGGGATATCTTCCACAGGCAGGGACATCTTCCACGGGCAGGGACACCTTCCACCAGCCCAGGTTGCTCAAAGCCTCATCCAACCTGGCCTTGAACACCTCCATGAAGGGCACATCCACAGCCTCCCTGGGCAATGTCTTCCACCTCACTGGAAAGAATTTCTCCCTACTCTCCAATCTCAATCTCCCCCCTTCCACCTCCAAGCCATTTCCAATCCCACTGTTGATGAACCTTAATGACTTTCACTTTTCCAGGAGATTGAGAGGCCAAAGCCCTGAGAAGCCTTCCCTCTCTGCAAACAGAAAGGCAGCTGGTTCACAGAGCTGCCACCAACTGCCTCCTCCCACCCCCTTGTCCTGCCTCACGGAGACCTCTGGGAGAGCCCAGCGCGGTGAGAAACAAATCCACACTTCGCAGAGCTTCGGTGGCAATTTCCTCCCCATATGTTTCTCAAGACACTTTCTTAATTTAGTTTGCCTATAGTGCATTCTGTCATTATTCCAAACATCCATTCTCATGACCTACTCTTGCAGCATATCACCACCAAGGATCTTTTTTTGGCTATCCAATCTCCCCGGGGAGCTGAAAATTGTCTCCGTCTGCGGCGCAGCTACGCCGGGGAGCAGCCTGGAAAACAGATCCGAGATTATTCCCTTTCTGTGTCAGTCATTTAAGCCTCTTTGTGTTAAAGTTGACATTTGTCTCGATCCTGTCTCAATAGACCCTGCTGGCTGGGCTTCATTCAGAGCCTGGAGCCGGGGGAGAACTTGCCTCTTGTTTTACTTTCAGGCCATTATTGTGCCGAAGCGTGAAGGGAGGGAAGTGAATAACCACAAACAGGTGAGGCGGGGAGAGGCTTTTCTCTCTCTCTGCTCTCAGCTTTGCGAGAGCTGAGCTCTTTGGACGCCTTTCAAAGCCAGGAGAAGCCAAAAGCAATAATCCCCACCATGGGAGCAGGCAGGAAGGAAGGGTATCTGGTGTTGGCCAGAGATGTCCCAGCGCAGGGGAAGCGCATTCCCGCCCGGTGACATCGCCGTGAGCCAGGACAGCTTCGCCGGGGCCAGGAACCCACAGCCTGAACCCTCTCCAAGCTCCACACCCACCCTGACTGGAGCTGCTGAGCAGCAGGGTGGTGGCCAGGGAGGCTTTTCAAGTCCATGCACATGAAAGGGCTGCTAAGGCGGAGGGACTTCTCCGTCACACACTGCTGCCCCTGCCTGCCCCTGCTAAGCAAGTTGTGAGGTTTGGAGCTGCTGGAGAGGGTCCAGAGAAGGCCATGAGGATGATCAGAGGGCTGAAGCACCTCCCCTGTGGACACAGGCTGAGAATTGGGGCTGTTCAGCCTGGAGAAGAGAAGGCTCCAAGGAGACCTTAGAGCAGCCTTCCAGTACCTGAAGGGGGCTGTAGGAGATCTGGGAAGGGACTCTGACAAGGGCTGGGAGTGACAGGATGAGGAACAATGGCTTTGAGCTGGGAGAGGGGAGACTGAGACTGGAGATGGGGAAGAAGTTTATTAGAGTGAGGGTGGGGAGAAACTGGCACAGGTTGCCCAAGGATGTTCTGGATGCCTCCTCCCTGGAGGTGTTCAGGGCCAAGCTGGATGAGGCCTTGAGAAAGATGGGCTGGTGGGAGGTGTCCCTGCCTGTGACAGGAGGGTTGGAACTACATGACCTTTAAGTTCCCTTCCAACCCAAACCATTCCATGATTTTATGACAGGACTCTATGATTTTTGGCTAACCACAGCTGCTTTACTTCTCTCCACCTCCTAACTTTCATTTAATCAGCTTTGCAAAGAGAGCCTTTCTTTTCCCCTGACCTTCCCACGGCTGCAGGCTGGCTGGCAGCAGGTGGATGCCAACGAGAGGCATAAGAGCATCCTTCATGCAGGGATCAGATACAGAGCTCCTATCATGTGCCTGTCATGGTCTCACATTCAGGAGGCTGAGGGAGTTGGGGTTCCTTGGCCTGGAGAAGAGGAGGCTCAGGGGAGACCTTCTTGCTGTCTGTGGCTGCCTGGGGGGAGGTTGTGGCTGGGTGGGGGTTGGTCTCTTCTCGCTGGTAGCCAGCACCAGACCAGGAGGACACAGTCTCAAGCTGTGCCAGGGGAGGTTTAGGCTGGAGGTGAGGAAAAAGTTCTTCACAGAAGGAGAGATTGGCCATTGGGATGTGCTGCCCAAGGAGGTGGTGGAGTCACCATCCCTGGAGGTATCACAGTATCACAGTATTGCTAAGGTTAGAAGAGATCTCGAGGATCATTGAGTCCAACCTGTCACCACGGACCCATGACTAAACCAAGTGCCACATCCAATCCCCTCTTGAACACCTCCAGGCATGGTGACTCCACCACCTCCCTGGGCAGCACATTCCAATGACCAATGACTCTCTCAGTGAAGAACTTTCTCCTCACCTCCAGCCTAAACTTCCCCTGGCACAGCTTGAGACTGTGTCCTCTTGTTCTGGTGCTGGCTGCCTGGGAGAAGAGACCAACTCCTTCCTGGCTACAACCTCCCTTCAGGGAGTTGGAGACAGCAATGAGGTCTCCCCTGAGCCTCCTCTTCTCCAGGCTAAGCAACCCCAGCTCCCTCAGCCTCTCCTCACAGGGCTGTGCTCCAGACCCCTCCCCAGCCTTGTTGCCCTTCTCTGGACACCTTCCAGCAGCTCAACATCTTTCCTAATCTGAGGGGCCCAGAGCTGGTGTTTGGGAGGAGACTGAATGGGGTGCTTGGTGCCATGGTTTGGTTGATCAGATGGTGTTGGGTGATAGGTTGGACTCAATGATCTTGGAGGTCTTTTCCAACCTGGTTAATTCTGTATTCTATTCTATTCACCATGCATAGACACAGAGATGTGCTGCTGAGGGGCATGGCTTAGTACCAGACTTGGTAGAGTTAGAGAATGGCTGAACTTGAGGATCTTGAAGGGCTTTTTCCAACCAGAACCATTCTGTGATTTTGTGTGGTGTCTTCTATGTATTGAGGAGTGTTTCCAGCAGAACCAGGGAGGTTCTCCCTCCCCTCCACTCTGCCTCTTCCAGGCCACACCTGGAATAATGCATCCAGCTCTGGGCTCCCCAGTTCAGGAGGGACAGGGATCTGCTGCAGAGAGTCCAAGGGAGGGCTACAAGGATGCTGAAGGGACTGCAGCACTGCCTGGTGAGTAGAGGCTGAGAGCCCTGGGGCTGTTTAGTCTGGAGAGTAGAAGACTGAGAGGGATCTGATCAATGTCTATCAATAGCTGAGGGCTGGGGGTCAGGAGGGAGGGGACAGGCTCTGCTCTGTTGCACCCTGGGATAGGACAAGGGGCAATGGATATAAACTCCAGCACAGGGGGTTCCACCTCAGCATGAGGAGGAACTTCTTCACTGTGGGGGTCCCAGAGCCCTGGAGCAGGCTGCCCAGAGAGGCTCTCTGGAGATTTTCACTCCCTGTCTGGATGTGTTCCTGTGTGACCCTTGCTGGATTCTGTGGTCCTGCTCTGGCAGGGCAGTTGGACTCGATGATCTCCTGAGGTCCCTTCCTGCCCCTGACATCCTGTGATGCCTTCAGTACCAAGCAGAGAAGGTGATGTTTTCATGAGGCATCCCAATAGTGTCCTCCCTGAACATCACCTGGAGCCTCTCAGACATCCCTGGGAGCAGGAAAAGCACATAAATGGCCTTGAAAGCAAACAGGAGCAACTGGCAATCTCACCCTATTCCATCCACCCTTGACTTTCAGCAACAGCTCCAAGAGGAAGGTTTGGCTCCTGCAGCCACCCCATTCAGGGCTCTCCAAGGAAAAAGGCTTCTCCAAGGCCTGGCAAAGCATGCAGCAAAGCACCCCCACCTTGGAGAAGAGCAGTCAGGCACCTGGAGTAAGGCTCCGGCAAGATCTGTGTCCCTGCCCCAGGTCACATACTGGCTCCATCCCAGCCCACGCTCACTCCCTTCAGACTCACCTGCTGGAGCAGTGTAAGATGCAGTAGCAGCCCTGGGTTGTGAAGAGAGAAAGAGAACAAGAGCACATTGTGTGGTAGCCCCAGGCTTCATGGTGTTCCATACAAGTCTATTGGTGTTCCATGCAAGTCTGTTGGTGCTCATGTTCCCTTCATGGTGTTCCATGCAAGTCTATTGGTGTTCCATGCAAGTCTGTTGGTGCTCATGTTCCCTTCATGGTGTTCCATGCAAGTCTATTGGTGTTCCATGCAAGTCTATTGGTGTTCATGCTCTCTTCATGGTATCATAGTATCATAGTATCAGTCAGGGTTGGAAGGGACCACAAGGATCATCTAGTTCCAACCCCCCTGCCATGGGCATGCACACCCCACACCACATGAGCCTGGCCAGAGCCTCATCCAGCCTGGGCTTAAACACCTCCAGGGACAGGGCCCCAACCACCTCCCTGGACAACCCATTCCAGGGCTTCACCACTCTCATGGGGAAGAACTTCCTCCTCACATCTAGCCTGAATCTCCCCACCTCCAGCTTCATTCCATTCCCCCTAGTCCTAGCACTCCCTGAGATCCTGAGCAGTCCCTCCCCAGCCTTCCTGTAGCCCCCTTCAGATACTGGAAGGCCACAATGAGGTCACCTGGGAGCCTTCTCTTCTCCAGACTGAACAGCCCCAACTCCTTCAGTCTGTCCTCACAGGAGAGGTGCTCCAGCCCTCTGCTCATCCTCCTGGCCCTTCTCTGGACACCTTCCAGCACCTCCACATCCCTCTTGCAATAGGGGCTCCAGAACTGGAGGCAGTACTCCAGGTGGGGTCTCACCAGAGCTGAGCAGAGGGGGAGAATCACCTCCCTTGCCCTGCTGGCCACACTTCTTCTGCTGCAGCCCAGGATCTGATTGGCTTTCTGGGCTGCAAGTGCACACTGAGAGCTCCTGTTGAGCTTCTCCTCCCCCAGCACCCCCAAGTCTCTCTCCTCAGGGCTGCTTTCCAGCCAGTCCCTGCCCAGCCTGGAGTTGTGCCTGGGATTGCCTCGACCCAGCTGCAGGACCCTGCCCTTGGTCTTGTTGAACCTCCTGAGGTTGGCTTGTGCCCACCTCTCCAGCCTGTCCAGGTCCCTCTGGATGGCCTCCCTTCCCTCCAGCTGTCTGCTGCACCACACAGCTTGGTGTCATCAGCAAACTTGCTGAGGGTGCACTCAGTGCCACTGTCCATGGCACCCACAAAGATGTTGAACAAGCCTGGGCCCAGGACTGATCCCTGAGGGACTCTGCTTGTCCCTGGCCTCCACTGGGACATGGAGCCATTGACAGCCACTCTTTGGGTGCAGCCATCAAGCCAGTTCCTTATCCATCTAGTGGTCACCCATCACACCCATGTGTCACCAGCCTGGAGACCAGGATGTGGTGTGGGACAGTGTCGAAGGCTGTGCTCAGGCCCAGGCAAACAACAGCAGCTGCTCTCCCCTCAGCTATTGATGTTGTCACCTGCTCAGAGAAGGCCACCAGGTTGGTCAGGCAGGATTTGCCCTTGGCAAAGCCATGCTGACTGTTCCCAATCACCTCTTCACTCTTCTTCTGAGCCAGTAGTGCCTCCAGGAGGATCTGCTCCATGATCTTTCCAGGCACAGAGGTGAGACTGCCTGGCCTGGAGTTCCCTGGTTCCTCCTTCTTACCCTTTTTGACAATGGGGGTGATGTTTCCCCTGTTCCAGTCTGTGGGGACCTCCCCAGATTGCCATGACTTTTGGAATAGGATAGAGAGGGGTTTAGCAACCTCCTCTGCCAGTTCTCTCAGTACCCCTGGGTGTATCCCCTCGGGTCCCATGGACTTGAACATTTTCAGGTTCTTCAGGTGATCACGAACCTCTTCTGTGCTTACAATGGGCAGTTCTTCCTCCTGGTCCCTGGCATTGTCTTCCATGGTGTTCCATGCAAGTCTCTCCTACAAATTCAGATCCCAGAATCCCAGACTCCTAGAATTGTTTTGACTACCTGAAGGGAAGTTGTAGCCAGGAGGGGCTTGGTCTCTTCTCCCAGGCAACAGCACCAGAACAAGATGACACAGTCTCAAGCTGTGCCAGGGGAAGTTGAGGCTGGAGGTGAGGAGAAAGTTCTTCACTGAGAGAGTCATTTGTCATTGGAATGTGCTGCCCAGGGAGGTGGTGGAGTCCCCATCCCTGGAGATGTTCAAGAGGGGACTGGATGTGGCACTTGGTGCCATGGTTTAGTAGTCATGAGGTCTGTGGTGACAGGTTGGACTTGAGGATCTCCGAGGTCTTTTCCAACCTTATTGATTCTATGATTCTGTGCTAAAAGACCTCCAAGATGCTCAAGTCCAACCTGCAACCCAAGACCACCATTATAGCATGTTCCAAAGTGCTACATCCACACATTTCTTGAATGTCACCACCACCTCCCTGGGCAGCCTGTCCCAGTCCTTGAGAACCCTTTCAGGGAAGAAGTTTCTTCTAATGTCCAACCTAAACCTCCTCTGCTGCAATTCTGAGGCCAGTCATTTGTTCCCTGGGAGAAAGACCAACCCTAACCTGGCTCCGGCTTCCTTTCAGGGAGCTGTAGAGAGCAATGAGGTCTCCGCTCAGCCTCCTCTTCTCCACACTAAACATCCCCAGCTCCCTCAGCTGCATTCTCCCCCTCTACTCCACTCTACTGACACCACACCTGGAGCACTTTGTCTAGTTCTGGAGCCTCTGTGCCAGGAAGGATTTGGAGGTGCTGGAAGGTGTCCAGAGAAGGGCCAGGAGGATGAGCAGAGGGCTGGAGCTGCTCTGCTATGAGGACAGACTGAGGGAGTTGGGGCTGTTCAGTCTGGAGAAGACTCCCAGGAGACCTAATTGTGGCCATCCAGGATCTGAAGGGGGCTTCAATAAAGCTGGGGAGGGACTTTTGAAGGTGTCAGGGAGTGATAGGAGTGGGGGGAATGGAGCAAAACTAGGAGAGGGGAGATTGAGATTGGATGTTAGGAAGAAGTTGTTCCCCAGGAGGGTGGTGAGAGACTGGCACAGGTTGCCCAGGGAGGTGGTAGAAACCTCCTGCCTGGAGGTGTTTGCAGCCAGGCTGGATGTGGCTGTGAGCAACCTGCTGTGGTGTGAGGTGTCCCTGGCCATGGCAGGGGGGTTGGAACTGGCTGATCCTTGAGGTCCCTTCCAACCCTGACAATTCCATGAGTCTATGATCTCGTCCCACCTCCTCCTGCCCGAGCAGGATCACCTAGAGCAGGTCACACATCCCAAGAGAAGAACATCAGCACAGCCAGCCTGGATCTCCTTGGCACAGTCACAGTGTCTATGGTAAAAGATTATTTCTCCTCTCAGGGCCCAGTTTGGAGCCATACAGGAAAGAAACTATTTCCCAGCCAACCTTGGCTGGCAGAGCTGGTTTGTAATCAGCCAGGACACGTGGGAACACACAATGCCTTGAACCCAATCAAGCAAGCATCCCAGGAATGCTTGTTAATGTGAACCTTTGGAGGGGTAAAACAGCCACTCAGATCACAGCAGGATGATTGATTCCAACCTGCCAGAAAAGCACAAATCAAACTGATTCCTATCCGGGGGGGGGGGGTGGAAAAAAAACCCACCCCAAACTCAGTTTGATCTGAAGCAAGGCTTTGACAGCAGATGAATTCAATTTCTCTTTAAGCTTCCAAGATAAAGGAATCCCAGGGAAATCTGGATGCACAGGCACTTATTGAAGCTGGATTGGGGAGTCCCAGTGAGGAGCTTTGTGACTGAGGGGTTACAAACTACTCCAGGGAGATCTCCAGCAGCCTTCCTGAAGGGGGACTACAAGCAAGCTGGGGAGGGACTTTTGACAAGGGCTTGCAGTGATAGGACTGGAAGAGGGGAGACTGAGACTGGAGATTAGAAAGAAACTCTTTACACTGAGGGTGGGGAGAGACTGGCACAGGTTGCCCAGGGAGGCTGTGGATGCCTCCTGCCTGGAGGTGTTCAGGGCTAGGTTGGCCAGGGCCCTAAGAGATCTAATCTAGAGGAAGCTGTCCTTGCCAGCTGATCATAGAATCATTAGGGTTGGAAGGGACCTCAAGGCTCAGCCAGTCCCAACCCCCCTCCATGGCCAGGGACACCTCACACTACAGCAGGTTGCTCACAGCCACATCCAGCCTGGCTGCAAACACCTCCAGGCAGGAGGCTTCCACCACCTCCCTGGGCAACCTGTGCCAGGCTCTCACCACCCTCATGGGGAACAACTTCTTCCCAACATCCAATCTCAATCTCCCCATTTCTAGGTTATTTTTCATTCCCCCTAGTCTTATCATTAAGGTCTCTAAGGTGCCTTCCCACCCCAACCATTCTCTGATTCTCTTATGCTGGGGGCATTGCTTTCCTCCTAGGAAGCATTACAGCCAGGTGGGGGCTGGTCTCTTCTCCCAGGCACCCAGCACCAGAACAAGAGGACACAGTCTCAAGCTGTGCCAGGGGAGGTTGAGGCTCGAGGTGAGGAAGAAATTCTTCCCAGCAAGAGAGATTGGCCATGGGGATGTGCTGCCCAGGGAGGTGGTGGAGTCACCATCCCTGGAGGTGTTTAGGAAGAGCCTGGCTGAGGCACTTGGTGCCATGGTTTAGTTGATCAGATGGTGTTGGGTGATAGGTTGCACTTGATGATCTCTGAGGCCTTTTCCAAGCTGGTTAATTCTGTATGCTTCACCTTTTGCATCCCTGTTTTACCTCCCAACCACATCCCCCACCCCTTAAAAAAAGACTTGTCCCTTTGCAAGGCCCTGGGCAGCAGCTCCAGCTCATGTGAGAGGTCACCTTCCTCTTCTTAAAACTTCCCCCCCAGTGCAGCATTCTAATCCCACGTGTCAGCATGCATTTTGGTTTATAAACCAGGCATGCAACACAGCCAGAAGAAAAATTGCACCTGTCAAACGTCCTAGTCCATGAAATAAACCTGGGCAATTTCACTTTTCACCTAGTAAATACCCAAGTGCTCTCCAGAGCAGCCCCTTCCAGCCTTCAAATCTGTTTCCATTAATACTAGGAGTTAGGAGGGTTTGGGAGAGGGGAACAAAAAAGGAAGGGATTGATTAAAAGCAGATGGTATTCATTATCTTGCTAATCACAATCCTGCAGGGTTTGTGCACAAGGAAGGGGGAAAAATAAAGAGGGGGTGAGGGAGGGCTTGGGGGTTGGGGGGGAAGCAAAAGCAACATCAAGAAGAGGTCATGCTAGGACTTTTCAAATAAAACATTAGGAAAATAACACTTCCAAGGATTTGCTCTCCTTCTCTCACCCCCCCCCCCCTCCTCTCCAGAGAGAACCAGCTTGCTTCAGATCACAGCTCTCAGTCACGCTGGGAAAATGCCTTTGTGATTCAGACATCATTCTCACTTTTTGTGCTGGGGCTGCCAAGCCTCTGAGAAAAAAAACAAACAACACAACCCAAAACTGGTGAAAGGGTTGTTCCCTGCAGCCCCCCCAGCCTGCCCTGGCACTGCTCTGCCTCCCAGCCTTGTGGAAGACAGAAT
Organism: Melanerpes formicivorus; assembly: GCF_026170545.1. NCBI lineage: Eukaryota > Metazoa > Chordata > Aves > Piciformes > Picidae > Melanerpes > Melanerpes formicivorus. The sequence continues at coordinate 357,894 of NW_027142549.1, read as the reverse complement.
ACAGAATCAACCAGCTTGGAAGAGGCTTTCGAGTCCAACCTGTCACCCAGCACCATCTGATCAACTCAACCATGGCACCAAGTGCCTCAGCCAGGCTCTTCCTAAACACCTCCAGGGATGGGGACTCCACCACCTCCCTGGGCAGCACATTCCAATGGCCAATCTCTCTTGCTGGAAAGAATCTCTTCCTCACCTCCAGGCTAAACCTCCCCTGGCACAGCTTGAGACTGTGTCCTCTTGTTCTGGGGCTGGGTGCCTGGGAGAAGAGACCAACCCCCACCTGGCTACAACCTCCCTGCAGGGAGTTGTAGAGAGCAAGAAGGTCTCCCCTGACCCCATCTACTCTGCACTGGTGAGACCACATCTGGAGTATTGCCTCCAGTTCTGGCCTCCCCACTTTAAGAGGGACAGGAAACTATGGAAGAGAGTCCAGTGGAGGTTATGAGGATGATGAAGGGCCTGGAACATCTGTGTGATGAGGGAAGGCTGAGTGACCTGGAGAAGAGAAGGCTGAGAGGAGATGTTATTAATGTTGACAAGCACCTGCAGGGTGGTGTCAAGAAGTGGGGCCAGGCTCTTTTCAGTGGTGCCCAGTGGCAACAGACACAAACTGACATACAGGAAGTTCCATCTCATCATGAGGAGAGACTTCAGTGAGGGTGCTGGAGCCCTGGAGCAGGCTGCCCAGAGAGGTTGTGGAGTCTCCTGCTCTAGAGCCTTTCCAGACCTGATGAATGTGTTCCTGTGTGACCTGCCCTGGGTGATCCTGCTTCAGCAGGGGGATTGGATCCAATGATGTCCAGAGTTCTCTTCCAACCCCTGTGATTCCTGTGATGCTGTGATTTTATGATTGAGTAGGTTCTGGTGCTCACCACCTGCCTCTGTGTAGCCAGGACAGGGCACAACTCTGGGGTCTTGGGGTGAGTTCAGCAAAGTCAGGCTACTGAATCCAGAGGGACCTTGGCAGGCTGCAGAGCTGGGCCCATGACAACCTCATGAGATTCAACAATACCAAGGGCAAGGTCCTGCAGCTGAGTCAGGGCAATCCCAAGCACTGATACAGGGTGGGCAGGGACTGGCTTGAGAGCAGCCATGGAGATAAGGCCTTGGGGATGCTGGGGGAGGAGAAGCTCAACAGGAGCCAGCAGTGAGCACTTGCAGCCCAGAGAGCCAACCACAGCCTGGGCTGCAGCAAGAGAAGCAGAGCCAGCAGGGCCAGGGAGGGGATTCTGCCCTTCTGCTCCACTCTGCTGAGACCACAGCTGGAGCTCTGGGTCCAGTTCTGGAGCCTCTGTGCCAGGAAGGATCTGGAGGTGCTGGAAGGTGTCCAGAGAAGGGCCACGAGGATGAGCAGAGGGCTGGAGCTGCTCTGCTGTGAGGACAGAGTGAGGGAGTTGGGGTTGTTCAGTCTGGAGAAGAGAAGGCTCCCAGGGGCTCCAAGAAAGCTGGGGAGGGACTTTTGAGGGTGTCAGGGAGTGATAGGACTGGGGGGGATGGAACAAAACTAGAAGAGGGGAGATTGAGATTGGATGTGAGGAAGAAGTTGTTCCCCATGGGGGTGGTGAGAGCCTGGCAGAGGTTGCCCAGGGAGGTGGTGGAAGCCTCCTGCCTGGAGGTGTTTGCAGCCAGGCTGAATGTGGCTGTGAGCAAGCTGCTGCAGTGTGAGGTGTCCCTGGCCATGGCAGGGGGGTTGGGACTGTCTGATCCTTGAGGTCCCTTCCAGCACTGACAATTCTGTGATTTTATGATTCCATAATCCAGTCAGGATAGGCTCAGCCTCTTGGAATGAGAGGCAGCAGGACAGCAGCAGCTGCTGTCAGGGACAATGGGCTTGATTCTTTTCCTGTGATTTCTTTTTTTATCCAGGAAGCGGTTTCACGACCTGCAGCCAAGCAGACATGGTGCTAGGGGAGCCAAAAAACGCTTTGGGCTGGAGAGGCCTTGTGGTCTTGGGGCTGAGATTCCTAAAGAGCTATTTATGTGATATGTTTTATTCTTTTTCTAAACCCCAGTGACTCAAGCCTGCCCTGAATGGGAGCAGCTTCCTTGTTAAAGGTCTTCTTGTGCCATCTCACAAGGCTCTGAACAGCTCAGAGACCACAGAGTCCCAGCACTCCTGCTCCCCATCTGGGGAAGCACATTAGAATAGAATAGAGTAGAATAGAGTAGAGTAGAATGGAATAGAATAGGATAGGATAGGATAGGATAGGATAGGATAGGATAGGATAGGATAGGATAGGATAGGATAGGATAGGATAGGTTGGAAGAGACCTTCAAGATCATTGAGTCCAACCTATCACCCAACACCATCTAATCAACTCAACCATGGCACCAAGCACCCCATCAAGTCTCCTCCTGAACACCTCCAATGATGGTGACTCCACCACCTCCCTGGGCAGCACATTCCAGTGGGCAATCACTCTCTCTGTGTAGAATTTCTTCCTAACCTCCAGCCTAAACCTCCCCTGGCACAGCCTGAGACTGTGTCCTCTTGTTCTGGTGCTGGCTGCCTGGGAGAAGAGACCAACCCCCACCTGGCTACAACCTCCCTTCAGGGAGTTGGAGAGAGCAAGAAGGTCTCCCCTGAGCCTCCTCTTCTCCAGGCTAAGCAACCCCAGCTCCCTCAGCCTCTCCTCACAGGGCTGTGCTCCAGACCCCTCCCCAGCTTTGGTGCCCTTCTCTGGACACCTTCCAGCAAGTCAACATCTCTCCTAACCTGAAGGGCCCAGAACTGGACACAGGACTCAAGGTGTGGCCTAACCAGTGCTGAGCACAGAGCACAATGACCTCCCTGCTCCTGCTGGCCACACTGTTCCTGATGCAGGCCAGGATGCCCTTGGCCCTCTTGGCCCCCTGGGCACACTGCAGGCTCATGTTCAGCCTACCATCAACCAGCACCCCCAGGTCCCTCTCTGCCTGGCTGCTCTCAGCCACTCTGACCCCAGCCTGTAGCACTGCCTGGCGTTGCTGTGGCCAATGTGCAGAACCCAGCACATTTGTGCTGACATACAGGCTTGACCTAAGGCTTTCCATCAACTGTCCTCACACTGTCCTGCTGGCATTTTCTTTCTCTCAGGTCAGCCCTTTGGCAAAGGGAGGCTCCTGCCTGCAGAACAGTTTTATTTCCTAGGCTGGGTGAAAAAGTGTGGCATGGAAACAGAGAAAGGGAGAGATAGACCCACACCCCACAGGTCTTTCTCTGCTGAGCAGTTTCCAGCCACTCTGACCCTATGTCTGGTGTGTTCATGGGGTTGTTGTGACCAGGTGGACCCAGGAGGACCCAGCACTTGGCCTTGTTGAATCTTACACACTTGGCCTCAGCCCATTGATCCATCCTGTCCAGGTCCCTATGCAGAGCATTCCTACCCTCAAGCAGATCAACACTCTCTCCCACCTCAGCATCACAGAATTGTCAGGGTTGGAAGGGACCTCAAGGATCAGCCAGTCCCACCCCCCCTGCCATGGCCAGGGACACCTCACACTACAGCAGGTTGCTCACAGCCACATCCAGCCTGGCTGCAAACACCTCCAGGCAGGAGGCTTCCACCACCTCCCTGGGCAACCTGTGCCAGTCTCTCACCACCCTCATGGGTAACAACTTCTTCCTAACATCCAATCTCAATCTGCCCACTTCTAGTTTTGTTCCATTCCCCCCAGTCCTATCACTCCCTGACACCCTCAAAAGTCCCTCCCCAGCTTTCTTGGAGCCCCCTTCAGATACTGGAAGGCCACAATTAGGTCTCCTCAGAGCCTTCTCTTCTCCAGACTGAACAGCCCCAACTCTTTCAGTCTGTCCTCATAGCAGAGCAGCTCCAGCCCTCTGCTCATCCCTGTGGCCCTTCTCTGGACACCTTCCAGCCCCTCCAGATCCTTCTCCTATAGCATCTCCTGGAGGAGCTTGGCAATGTTAAGAAGTGCTGCTTCCAACATCCTCCTGATGAAAGAGTCAGCAGTGGATTGAAGCTCAACAGTGCCTGCCCCAGGGTGCTGCAGGCAAGGGGTCCCTATTCCCTTGAGCCCTTCTTTGCCTCTTATCTTGCCTGCGAGTCCAAGTCTCCGCGGTGCCTGCGAGAGGAAAGCAGCAAACACTTCGCTGGTTAGGGCTCAGCCGCTGCAAGCCCTCAGCTGAAAGCAAGGAGCACTGCACCGAGGCTGACACTGCAGGAAGGCAAACCGCAGCCTGGAGGCCTCGGGGTGGGGGGGTGGAAGGAGCGGGGGGCTCTGAGTTATCTGGTGAAATAAAAGGCCCCTCCCTGTGCGCTGAGAACACAGCGGAGCGCTGCGGTCACTGCGGGCTGCGCGGCCACCGCCCGGCGCTGAGCTCAGCCTGACGCCCGGCCAGGAGAGACCACCACACCCAGGAGGAGCACAGCCCTCCAGGAAACACGATTCCCCTTCACATCAGCTGTGCTGCTTTCCTGATCTTGGGATATTTCCATTAGCCTTCCTCGATCTGCAAGCACTTCTGCCGGGTCAGTCTTCTCTCTGCCCAAAGCCGCCAGCCAGAAGCTTCTCCTCTCTGACTCTTTCATCCCCTCCCTGTCTATCGATGCATTTACTGAAGGGAAGATCCAAACAGCATGGGATCAGAGAAAGGTTTTGGCTGAAAAAGGCCTTTGGGATCGTTCAGTCCAACCAGCCTTAGCATCATAGAACTGTAGAATTGTCAGTGGTGGAAAGGCTCAGCCAGTCCCAACCCCCCTGCCATGGCCAGGGACACCTCACACTACAGCAGGTTGCTCACAGCCACCTCCAGCCTGGCTGCAAACACCTCCAGCCAGGAGGCTTCCACCACCTCCCTGGGCAACCTGTGCCAGGCTCTCACCACCCTCATGGGCAACAACTTCTTCCTAACATCCAATCTCAATCTATTAATTTCTAGTTTTGCTCCATCCCCCCCCAGTCCTATCACTCCCTGACACCCTCAAAAGTCCCTCCCCAGCTTTCTTGGAGCCCCCTGCAGATCCTGGAAGGCCACAATTAAGTCTCCTCAGAGCCTTCTCCTCTCCAGACTGCACAACCCCAGCTCCCTCAGTCTGTCCTCACAGCAGAGCAGCTCCAGCCCTCTGCTCATCCTCGTGGCCCTTCTCTGGACACCTTCCAGCACCTCCAGATCCTTCCTGGCACAGAGGCTCCAGAACTGGCCCCAGAGCTCCAGCTGTGGTCTGAGCAGAGTGGAGCAGAGGGGCAGAATCCCCTCCCTGGCCCTGCTGGCCACACTTCTCTTGCTGCAGCCCAGGCTGTGGTTGGCTCTCTGGGCTGCAAGTGCTCACTGCTGGCTCCTGTTGAGCTTCTCCTCCCCCAGCACCCCCAAAGCCTTTTCTCCAGGGCTGCTTTCAAGCCAGTCCCTGCCCAGCCTATATCAGTGCTTGGGATTGCCCCAACCCAGCATTTATTCTCTAACTCCACCAAGGCTGCTGCTAAGCCATGGCCCTCAGCATCACAGCTCTGCCTCTTTGAAACACCCCAGGGATGGGGATTCTACCACCTCCCCGAGGAACACACCACCAGACATCTTTTTAATTCCCCAGTCAGCATCATTCACAGCTATTTTGGGAGGGCAGAAGGAAATGCTCTGCCCCCCACAGCTGTGCCACTGCAGCCCATTCCCATCCCTCCCCAGCTGTTCACCATGACCTGCTAGGGTCACACAATGTGCTGTGATCTGTTGGTGGAGCCCCAAAGCCAAGCCACCTGTGGAGGGGCAGAGGTGGAGGAAAGTAAAGCACCCTGGTAATGCTCCTGGGCTGGCTGGGCTTTTGGGCTGGGGCTGGGTTCCTGACCTCAGTGGGCTCGTTGATGACCTTGCCATGCATCTGCCTTGCTCCCTCATGGCAGGACTTGGTCTGTAGCTTTAGATAATAAACTTTTGGGCTAGGACCAAATATGATTTAAAAAAGAAGGGTGAACTTCTTAAAGGAGAGGCTGAGGGAGCTGGGGTTGCTTAGCCTGGAGGAGAGGAGGCTCAGGGGAGACCTTCTTGCTCTCTGCAACTACCTGAAGGGAGGTTGTAGCCAGGCAGAGGTTGGTCTCTTCTCCCAGGCAAGCAGCACCAGAACAAGAGGACACAGTCTCAAGCTGTGCCAGGGGAGGTTCAGGCTGGATGTTAGGAAGAAGTTCTTCATAGAAAGAGTGATTGGCCATTGGAATGTGCTGCCCAGGGAGGTGGTGGAGTCCCCATCCCTGGAGGTGTTTAGGAAGAGCCTGGCTGAGGCACTTGGTGCCATGGTTGAGTTGATCAGATGGTGTTGGGTGATAGGTTGGACTTGATGATCTTTGAGGTCTTTTCCAAGCTGGTTAATTCTATTCTATTCTAGGTGGACAGAGGGAGGAGGAACACTGATTCATCCACCAGAGTGGGCCCATCAATATTTAGCCAGAGGAGGTTTCCTTGCCTGGCAAACCACCCCCAGCAAACCAGGTCCCTGGCAGTATTTCTTACTTCAGTGCTGGTGGTTTCTCTTTATTTTTGCCATGGAGATTCTGGGGCACAGGGAAGGTTTGCTGGCTGATGCCCTGGGGGAGTCAAGCCTTGGAACTGCTCCTGCACAACATAACCACGTTCTCCACGCCTGGGGAGAGCATCTCCGAGCCTACAGAGCTCAAGAGTGGTCATGGGAACTTCCAGCAGCTCCCTGGGCCTTGGGAGAGAGGCTTTGCAGGAAGGGGCTCCAGCTGAGCACATGAGATTTTCCACCAGACAGAAGGCTTTCCCTTTCTCTTAGGCTTTTTCTTTCCCTTTTCTCTCTCTCTCTCCCTTTCCCCTCCTCACAGAGGCGATGGGAAACTGCTTGCAAAACCCCAGCTATCCCCTATGGAAAAGCCTGCAGGCATTCAGAAAGAGAGCAACAGCTGCATTCCTTAAAAGTCACTGGAGTGGAATGTGATGGAAGGTGAGATCTTCCCCGGCCCTGTTTTGCTAATGCCTCCAAGAATTCGGTGGCAGAGATCTCATTTTCTGTTAAGTTCCACCAGGAGGTTGCAAACAAACTCCACTGAGATAAAGCCCTGCTGCTCAGCACCCCCCTGCCTCAGGTTTGCTTTCCCTCCCTTTCTTCCCAGAGAATCAAACCTTCACCTCGACACTGAACTGCAGAGCTTCAGCTGTAATTGGCAGACAGAGCTCCCCCACTGGATGACAGCTCCGTGCCTCCAGCATCTTCTGAAACAGCCTTTGGGGTGTGCATTCTGCTAGGAAAGTGCTAACATCAGCCCTCAGCTTCAGAGGCAGCTGGCTCTGCCCTCACACACGACTTAATCAGCCTGAGACAGCAGCCCTCTGAGCTGGGTTAGGAACTGGCTGGAGGGCCAGGCCCAGAGAGTGGTGGTGAATGGTGCCACAGCCAGCTGGCAGCCAGGCACCAGTGGTGTGCCCCAGGGAGCAGTGCTGGGCCCCAGCCTGTTCAATATCTTTATTGATGATCTGGAGGAGGGGATTGAGTCCATCAGCAGTAAGTTTGCAGATGACACCAAGCTGGGGGCAGGAGTTAGAGGGTAGGAGAGCTCTGCAGAGGGATCTTGCCAGGCTGGACAGACGGGCAGAGTCCAACAGGATGGCATTCAACAAGTCCAAGTGCCAGGTGCTGCACTTTGGCCACAACAACCCCAGGCAGAGCTACAGGCTGGGGTCAGAGTGGCTGAGAGCTGCCAAACAGAGAAGGACCTGGGGGTAATGGTTGATAGTAGGCTGAACATGAGCCAGCAGTGTGCCCAGGGGGCCAAGAAGGCCAATGGCATCCTGGCCTGCATCAGGAACAGTGTGGCCAGCAGGAGCAGGGAAGTCATTGTGCCCTGTGCTCAGCACTGGTTAGGCCACACCTTGAGTCCTGTGTCCAGCTCTGGGCTCCTCAGTTTAAGAAGGACATTGAGACTCTTGAAGGTGTCCAGAGAAGGGCAACAAGGCTGGGGAGGGGTCTGGAGCACAGCCCTGTGAGGAGAGGCTGAGGGAGCTGGGGTTGCTTAGCCTGGAGGAGAGGAGGCTCAGAGGAGACCTTCTTGCTCTCTCCAACTCCCTGCAGGGGCGTTGCAGCCAGGTGGGAGTTGGTCTTTTCTCCCAGGCAAGCAGCACCAGAACAAGAGGACATAGTCTCAAGCTGTGCCAGGAGAGGTTTAGGCTAGATGCTAGGAAGAAATTCTTCCCAGCAAGAGAGATTGGCCACTGGAATGTGCTGCCCAGGGAGGTGGTGGAGTCACCATCCCTGGAGGTGTTCAAAAAGTCCTTGGATGTTGCACTTGGAGCCATGGTTTGGTTGTCAGGAGGTGTTGGGTGATAGGTTGGACTTGATGATCTCTGAGGTCTTTTCCAACCTGGTTGATTCTCTGATCCAGTGATCCAGGTGAGAACTGCAGGGCTGCTCCCCTGGCCACGCAGCCAGGAGCTTCTCACTACTGGTTTGCAAGCTGGGCTCCCAGGGATCATTCAGGAGCTGTTCTATCTCATCTGGGGAGACTGCCTTTAGAAATGGATAGTTTGAGACTTTTTGCCCTGGTTCATTGCAGTAGCAGAAGAGCACAGAGCTGCTCCAGCTCCTCCATTCAGAAAGCCTACCTGTAAGGGTGGCAGGGATGGGGAAGGGCAGGGTGGTGTTTAGCAGCTACATCATAGCATGCAATGCAAAATCACAGAGTCACAGACAGGTGGGGGTTGGAAGTGAGGCAGAGTTGGGGCTGTTCAGCCTGGAGAAGAGAAGGCTTCAGGAAGGCCTTAGAGCAGCCTTCCAGTAGCTGCAGGGGGTTATAGGAAAGCTGGTTAATTCTATTCTAAGACTCCAGGGAGACCTTAGACCAGCCTGCCCCTACCTGAAGGGAGCTACACAAGATGGGTGGAGGGACTTTTGACAAGGGCTGGGAGTGCCAGGATGAGGAACAATGGTTTTGAGCTGGGAGAGGGGAGATTGAGACTGGAGATGAGGACGAAATTCTTTGCAGTGAGGGTGGGGAGACACTGGCACAGGTTGCCCTCCTCTTCTCCAGGTTAAATATTGCTTCAGCCTCTCCTCCCCATCCCTGTTGTCCAGCCCCTTCCCCAGCTCTCTGGTGGCAGATATTTTTGCTTCCCAAGACAATTATTGTGTTTGCCTAACTCAAAGGAGGAGGCAGCTGGTGGGGTGGCAATTGCAGTGCAGCTCAGCACTGAACTGAACCACCAAGCTGTTGGAGGTTTGCTCAGCAGCTCAAGCATCAGCTCCCAGAGAATACAGCATACAGAATTAACCAGGTTGGAAGAGCACTCTGAGATCACCAGGTCCAACCTGCCACCCAACACCATCTGATCAACTCAACCATGGCACCGAGTGCCTCATCCAGGCTCTTTTTAATCACCTCCAGTGATGGTGACTCCACCACCTCCCTGGGCAGCACAGCCCAATGGCCAATCTCTCTTGCTGGGAAGAATTTCTTCCTCACCTCCAGCACACAGAGCTGGCTCCCCACAACAGGAGAGTTGCCATAACCCATCAGGAGGGGCACCACACGGCAGTGGTGGGGCTGTAGGTGCAGGGCAGTAAAGCAGGGGGTTAATGAGAGCAGGCAGCCCTGCAGCAGCACTTCCAGCTCACAGCTCTCTCAGTCCTCTGCTGCAGATCAGGTTTTATTGTTGGTTCCTCCCAAGGGGCAACAGAGACAGGGATGCCAAAGATCATACAAAATACATCTCCCTTTCAAAACACGAGGCAGGAAACCAAGGGCTTGCTGACTGACAGCACTGCAATGGCCCAAACAACACCCCCAGGCCAAGTCCTCCTTCTGGGAAGCTCCACTGAGCACAAACACTGTTTTGTTGTTGTTATTTTCCAAGAGCTCAGCTCAGCTCTAAGCCCTGCATCTCCCTGGGCAGGAAAGCCAGCCAGCTCCTTTTCCATGGAAACCTGAGTACCCAAAATGGTGTGAGCAGCTCTCCCCACAACCCAACCCTGCCTGACAGGCAAGGAGAAGGGTTGGTTGTGCAAGTCTGCAGAGCAGTGCTGCTCCATGGAGTCTCCTCAGCTCAAGGAGCATGAAAAACATTTGGCCCTTGTGGCCAAGAAGGCCGATGGGGTCCTGGGGGGCATTCAGAGGAGTGTGGCCAGCAGAGCCAGGGAGGTTCTCCTCCCCCTCTGCTCTGCCCTAGTGAGACCTCACCTGGAATATTGCACCCAGGTCTGGGCTCCCCAGTTCAGGAGGGACAGGGATCTGCTGCAGAGAGTCCAAGGGAGGGCTACAAGGATGCTGAAAGGACTGCAGCACTGCCTGGGGAGGAGATGCTGAGAGCCCTGGGGCTGTTGGGTCTGGAGAGGAGAAGGCTGAGAGGGGATTTAATAAACGTCTATAAATATCTGGGGCTGGGGATCAGGAGGGAGGGGACAGGCTCTGCTCAGCTGCACCCTGGGATAGGATAAAGGGGAATGGATAGAAAGTCCAGCACAGGAGGTTCCACCTCAACAGGAGGAGGAACTTCTTCCCTGTGAGAGTCCCAGAGCCCTGGAGCAGGCTGCCCAGAGAGGTTGTGGAGCCTCCTTCTCTGGAGCCTTTCCAGCCCCATCTGGATGTGTTCCTGTGTGACCTGTGCTGGATTCTCTGCTCCTGCTCTGGCAGGGGAGTTGGACTTCATGATCTTCAGAGGTCCCTTCCAACCCCTAGCACCCTGCAATCCTGTGAGCTACTGGAAAGAGTCCAGCACAGGGCCACTGAGATGCTGAGGGGACTGAAACAGCTCTCTTATGAGGAGAGGCTGAGACCTGGGGCTGGTAAACTTGGAGAAGAGGAGGCTGAGGGGGATCTGATCAATGCTTAAGGATGTCTAAGGGGTGGGTGTCAGAAAGATGAGGCCAGGCTCTGCTCAGTGGTCCCCACTGACAGGACAAGAGGTACTGGGCACTACCTATGACATAAGAAGTTCCATCTAAACATGAGCAGGAACTTCTTGACCTTGAGGATGGCAAAGCCCTGGAGCAGGCTGCCCAGAGAGGTGGTGGAGTCTCCACCTCTGGAGACATTCAAGACCCACCTGGATGTGCTCCTGAGTGGGTGGTGCCACTCTGGCAGGGGGGTTGGACTGGATGATCTTCAGAGGTCCCTTCCAACCCCTGCCACTCTGTGGTGCTGTGATGCCACCAGTTTGCTGGGGGTTCCAGCAGGAGCACAGACCTCCCTGTCCAGTGGGAAGCTTATCCTCAACCTTTTCTTTATGGAGCCATATAATTCATAGAGCTCAAGAACCACAGAATGCAGTGGGTTGGAAAGGACTTCTGGAGGTCATTTGGACCAACCCTCCTGCAGCAAGCAGGGACATCCTGAGTGGGTTTGCAACAAAATCACTGATCACACAGCTGAGCAGCTTGGAAAGTCCCATGGGTGCTTGGAGATGCTACCACCACCCAAACAGTGCTTTTGTTGGCAGCCACATGCCAGCACCCAGTCTGGACACCCCAGGCAGCTGAAGGAAGCTCTAAATCAAACACAGGCCAGGGTCAACTCACCTGAGTGCCCCAGGAGGGCACAAGCTGGAGACTGTAGATATTTCTGAGGGAGGGTAATCCCTTGCTGACTGCCCTCTGGCAAGGCAGGGACTCTGTTTGACTTGGATCACAGAATTATCAGGGTTGGAAGGGACCTCAAGGATCAGACAGTCCCAACCCCCCTGCCATGGCCAGGGACACCTCACACTACAGCAGGTTGCTCACAGCCACATCCAGCCTGGCTGCAAACACCTCCAGGCAGGAGGCTTCCACCACCTCCCTGGGCAACCTGTGCCAGGCTCTCACCACCCTCATGGGCAACAACTTCTTCCTCACATCCAATCTCAATCTCCATCCCCCCCAGTCCTATCACTCCCTGACACCCTCAAAAGTCCCTCCCCAGCTTTCTTGGAGCCCCCTGCAGATCCTGGAAGGCCACAATTAGGTCTCCTTAGAGCATTCTCCTCTCCAGACTGAACAGCCCCAACTCCCTCAGTCTGTCTCCACAGACTACTCAGGATATTGTTTTTCAAGACAGACTACAAGGAAGGGCAGAACCAATGATGCAGTTGTCCCTGTGAAGCCTTGGGGCTGGTGCTGGCAAGGCAAGAGGTGCTTGCAGTCTTGGAGCACAAACACTCAAGAGGGCACCAAGTAGCCTTATCCCCATGTTGTTGAGAGTCCCATGGCTCTGTGGTTGGGCAGGTGGCCTGGAGAACTAGCCCTGGGGTGGGGTTTGTGTTTTCAGGGATGTGGCTGTGCTTGCAGATCTGCTCCAGGTATCTCCCCTGGATTTAACAGCCCTGGTTTGCTCTCTGGGTGAGGATAAATAGACAAGACTAGACTAGAATAGAATTAACCATATTGGAAGAGACCTTTGAAATCATCAAGTCCAACCTATCACCCAGCACCTCCTGACAACTAAACCATGGCACCAAAGTGCCTCATCCAGGCTCTTCCTAAACACCTCCAGGGATGGGGACTCCACCACCTCCCTGGGCAGCACATTAAAAATGGTCAATAACTCTTTCTATGAAGAACTTTCTCCTCACTTCCAGCCTAAACCTCCCCTGGCACTGCTTGAGACTGTGTCCTCTTGTTCTGGTGCTGGGTGCCTGGGAGAAGAGACCAACCCCCACCTGGCTACAACCTCCCTTCAGGGAGTTGGAGAGAGCAAGAAGGTCTCCCCTGAGCCTCCTCTTTTCCAGGCTAAGCAACCCCAGCTCCCTCAGCCTCTCCTCACAGGGCTGTGCTCCAGACCCCTCCCCAGCTTTGTTGCCCTTCTCTGGACACCTTCAAGAGTCTCAATGTTCTTCTTAAACTGAGGAGCCCAGAACTGGACATAAGACTCAAGGTGTGGCCTAACCAGTGCTGAGCACAGGGCACAATGACTTCCCTGTACCTCCTGGCCAGTGTTCCTGATGGAGGCCAGGATGCCATTGGCCTTCTTGGCCACCTGGGCACACAGCTGGCTCAGATGCTGGGATAGAAGTGCACAGGAACAGCAGCACGGTGCCTTTGGCCCTTCCATAGCAGCTGTGAGTCCCAGGAGCAGGTGGCAGCTTAGGAAGACTCAGAGGTTTGCAGTTCTTCTGGTTTTGGGGATGCTTTTCACATCTCCAGTGCCAGCTGCTGTACCCAGGAAGCCCAGGAACCACCACTCAGGTGCACCCTCTTCCCACTGCTGCTGCTGGGCTTCAGTGCTACTGGTCTCAGCCCAGCATGCACAACTGGGTGAGAAACTCAGAAAGCAAAGACAGGCCCAAGGCTCTTGATGGGGACACCAAAACAGGGAGCCAGGAGGTGCTGCTGACCTCCTGATGGCTCTGCTCTTCAGACTTGTTCAACTCGCCTCCAGGGCTGAGCAAAGAGCAGTTCTTGCACTGTGCTCAGTCAGTGCCCAAAAGTGGGGCCCTGGGCTGGACCAGAGCTGCTAAGGTCAGCACAACTCATGCCCTAAGCCACACTATCCGTGCCAGCAGCTCTGGGATGCTCAGGTCCTGGCGTCCAGGACCCAGCCTGTGTAACCCTGCAGCCATTTCTCTCTCACAGAAGCTTAGAAAGAAGCCCCACAGATTATCCCCAAGAGCACTGCTGAGCCCAGTGCAGCCCCAGCCCTCTCTGCTTGCCAAGCACTGCCCAAGAGGCTGCTCTCACGGTGGGCAGCGGTGTCAAGGTGCCAGTGTCCTGTAGCTAAGTTGGCAATGCCATCTAGTGCATAGAGACAGAAACAGCAGAGTGGCCAAGGGCTGCCAGCTGTACATGGCACCAGATGTGCAGTCCAGATGTGCCCTCAGACAGGGCAATGGAGTTGGTGACGGCACAGGGTCCAGCCATAACCCCTGGGTACTGCTGCCCTCGGCTGTGCTTGCAGCCCTTGAGATGAAGGTCCCTGCAGGCTGACACCACAGAGACTCCTGGAATGGCTTTGGGTGGAAGGGATCTGAAAGCTCATCTAGTTCCAACCCCCTGCCATGGGCAGGGACACCTCTCACTAGACCAGGATGCTCAAGGCTTCATCCAGCCCGGCCTTGAACCTCCAGGGAGGGGGCAGCCACAGCCTCCCTGGGCAACCTGTGCCAGTGTCTCCCCACCCTCACTCTAAAGAATTTCTTCCTCATCTCCAGTCTCAATCTCTCCTCTCCCAGCTCAGAGCCGTTGTTCCTCATCCTTTCACTCCCAGCCCTTGTCACAAGTCCATCCCCAGCTCTCCTGGAGCCCCTTCAGGTACTTGAAGGCTGCTCTAAGGCCTCCCCAGAGTCTTCTCTTCTCCAGGGCTGAACAGCCCCAACTCTCTCACCCTATCCCCATAGGAGAGGTTCTTTGATCATCTTCATGGCCTCCCCTGGACCCTCTCCAGCAGCTCCAGGTCCTTTTTGTGCTGGGAGCCCCAGAACTGAAGACAGTGCTGCAGGTGAGGTGTCACAGAGCAGAGGGGCAGAGTCCCCTCCCTGTGCTGCTGCTCTCCCTGCTCTGGCTGCAGCTCAGCACTCAGCTGCCTGCTGGGCTGCCAGGGACAATCGCCGGCTCCTGGCGAGCCTGCCCTGGATCTTTTCCCTACCAACAAAAGCCTGGCCTTATCCAGAAACCCCAACTGGCCTGGATAGGTATGGAGGAAGGAGGGGAAGTCCTCTCCTTTCCCCAGAGGCTTCCAATCAAGTTGTCCCAGCTTCAGCAGGCTGTGGGCTCTGCAGCCAGCGCAGCTGAAGGCTTTGGCTCTCTGGCGTCACTCGACTGTAAAACATCTCCCCTCAGAAACATTCTTCCTCCTTTTTTTTTCCCCTTTCCATGCAAGGCAAACACTTTCTCACTAACAAGAAACATTTCTTGCTTCCACAGGAACAAAGGGTGAGGTTTCTTCAGACAAAGGCACCGAGGGTTTCCTTTCATGGAGGGAGATTGCGGTGACGCAGACGGAGATCGTTTCGGGCTTGGGGTTTTGGGGTTGGGTTTTTGCCTTCCCAAATCCTTCTTTTTCCCCCCCCTCCCCCTTCCTCCAGAAAGAAATATCTTTAGGCTGATGACAATTTTCTTCTTGTGCAATTTCCACCAGTGATTGAAAACATTACTCCTTCCTTTCTTCTTCTTCTGATGGAAAAAAATCATCATCATCCTCATCGCCATGGTAAGAATGATTTGGCTTTTAGAAGTGATTTGGGGTTTTGCCCTTGCTTAAACCGGGACAAGGCTGCGTCTGCCACCAAGAATGTGTGACCTCTGCAAGCAAAATATCTCAGCAGCTATTGCAAACAGCAGAGGAGGTTGCTAAACCCCTCTCTATCCTATTCCAAAAGTCATGGCAGCCTGGGGAGGTCCCCACAGACTGGAACAGGGGAAACATTGCCCCCATTGTCAAAAAGGGTAAGAAGGAGGAACCAGGGAACTCCAGGCCAGGCAGTCTCACCTCTGTGCCTGGAAAGATCATGGAGCAGATCCTCCTGGAGGCACTACTGGCTCAGAAGAATAGTGAAGAGGTGATTGGGAACAGTCAGCATGGCTTTGCCAAGGGCAAATCCTGCCTGACCAACCTGGTGGCCTTCTCTGAGCAGGTGACAACATCAATAGCTGAGGGGAGAGCAGCTGCTGTTGTTTGCCTGGGCCTGAGCAAAGCCTTCGACACTGTCCCACACCACAGCCTGGTCTCCAGGCTGGTGGCACATGGGTGTGATGGGTGACCACTGGATGGATAAGGAACTGGCTTGATGGCTGCACCCAGAGAGTGGCTGTCCATGGCTCCATGGCCCAGGGGAGGCCAGGGACAAGCAGAGTCCCTCAGGGATCAGTCCTGGGCCCAGGCTTGTTCAACATCTTTGTGGGTGCCATGGGACAGTGGCATTGAGTGCAGCCTCAGCAAGTTTGCTGATGACACCAAGCTGTGTGGTGCAGCAGACAGGCTGGAGGGAAGGGAGGCCATCCAGGGGTTCTGCCACCTGATTTTAAAGGAGAAAACTTCTTTGGGGTTTGTTTAATTTCTTTTTCTTAAAGCTTTCCAATGTTT